>NC_041721.1:1301488-1311488 GCF_900700375.1 Denticeps clupeoides
CACCGGGTGCTGTGCTGCAGTTTCAGAATCACTTCACTTATATCATTCCCCTCACCTGTCTGCTGTAATCGGTCTCCTTGTTCAACTGACTCCTCGTGGCTGAGTTTGGTGAAGGGTCTCCCACAGCTAGGGGGAAAAAGGGAATTTGTTGTGCATTTCATTTTGTTTTATGCTATTTAATTCAACCTTTCACGTCCAACCAATTCACGCATTATACATTTTTTTTATTCTAGGTAATATTAAAATTATCAGTTATATTTAATAAAAATAACACTTACAAAGTTTATGCTAAAATAAAGTTGATTTTGTCATTTTGTGCACAGAAATATGTACCGCACTCTAGGGAGATCTGGGAAGCATTGCTGTGCAACAGTACAGTACAATTTTTGTATTTCAATTTTTGTAATGAACATTTTTGATTGAATTTTGACTGATTCAAATATGTTTATTATTTTTCTTTCAAAGTGCAATAAAAGTCATGCTGCCCGTGGGGTTGCTGTTCCCCGTGTGTGTGTGTGTGTGTGTGTGTGTGTAAACGGTGTGCACGCTCTGGAATCGCCCACTGCCGTTTTTATAAAGCCTGTTATTCACTACTGGGTTTCTACTACTGTCCTTTACTAAAATGGTACACCATGTTACTGCGTTACGAGGAGGAAATAATTATTGTGCATTCATTTCTCACGCCCAGAAGATGATTAAAAAGGGGAGGATTTTGTCGAGGAGAGCCCACCTGCCACAGAGGGGTGACGATCCCCATTGTGAGGCTGTGGCGCTGGGGGCACTCTGGCTGTGTATTAAGGCTCGGTGTGGCGCCGGACAGCGGTGGGTTCAGGCAGGTCGACTGACGGGTTTTTGGACGTGGGGCTGTTGACGGGGGTCCCCTGCTGGGGGGTGAGTGGCACGGCGACGCCAGGGGCGAAATGCAGGTGGGGGGACAACCTGCAATTGACAAGAGAGGAGAACAGTTCATACAGTAACACACCCACACACATACACTCAAACAGAGGTCTACCTGGTCTGCTCAGTCTCTTGTACATCGGCTTGGTGGCTGATGGAGTGTATGAGGCTGACATGGAGCGACTCTTGGAGATGGTCATCATGACAGAGGAGTTCCATGACTCACTGCTGCCCACACTGGAAGAAACACACACACACACACGTCAGTGGAAATCTACATTTTTCTATACTGCAGACAGTATTGTACTAACTAAGACCAGGAAGTGGATTTTATTTAGGGAGCGGCTGAAAAAGGACATTAGAAAGAGTTCAAGGGTCAGAGCAATGGGGCTGAAGCAAACATAGCTCCAGGCCCAGGACTGAAGAACACAATTTACAGCAGAGGAAAAAATAAAAATATGCAGGAAATGGCAGTGGGGTCCGTCTCCAGTCTACAGATAGGCATCTGATGCAGATTAATGAGGGAACTGCAGACTGTTTCCACAACTCAGAGTGGACCAAGATCTTCCTGAGATGGAAATCATGATCAACTCATTGGAGACCAGCCTCTCTATATACATCCACACTGGATTTATATAACACTCACACACACACAGGGCTGTATAAGACCTAGACCAAGGGCATGGGGCATAAAGTCACATTCACCAGTTCCCTCATCAGGACACTGGAATTACATAAATGATAACCTGCATGTTGGTGTTGGTAGTGGGCGTGGTCACGTCGACTGGAATTAAAGCGTCTGATAACCTGCATGTTGGTGTCGGTAGTGGGCGTGGTCATGTTCACTGGAATTAAAGCGCCTGATAACCTGCATGTTGGTGTCGGTAGTGGGCGTGGTCACGTTCACTAGGAATTAAAGCGCCTGATAACCTGCATGTTGGTGTTGGTAGTGGGCGTGGTCACATTGACTGGAATTAAAGCGTCTGATAACCTGCATGTTGGTGTCGGTAGTAGGCGTGGTCACGTTCACTGGAATTAAAGCGCCTGATAACCTGCATGTTGGTGTCGGTAGTGGGCGTGGTCACCTTTGTGTATTAGGGGTATTAGGAGGAGAAAAGTTGGGGTTAAATCCTCCAACATGAGGAAGTAGGGCGTGAGCTGTCAATCGTGCACATAAACCATGCAACGTTCGGTGTGGAGCTTTAAGCCTCTGCACAGGAAGCAGGGGGTGTTTGGTGTTATAGAAATCCCTGTAAAAAGAGGGCCTGATGGGTATTCCGTCAATTCAAAATTCTTACTATCGTTGGGACGCCCTGAGTGGCATCTTACTGCTGTATTGTTTTTTCTCCATTACAAAGTGCACAAATACCTTGGGCAACAGCTTTGCACAAAAAGAGAAGATCCTTCAAGAATAAAACCATCAGACCAGTTTTTCAGACCAGACAAGTGTTCACTAAATGATCATTAAGAGACTTGTTTCCTTGGGTATCATGAAAGCGAAATTCTCCACTGTTGCGTTTCATATTTAGGTGCGAATTTAAGTGGAGCAGTGTGAGCAACTGGCTCCCTATTTGCATAAATGTGAAGATTTCTTGATTTTTTTTCTGCATCACTGTAAAATCCCATAATCCCCAGCGCAGTCTGGCATCTGAGCTCCATTGAAATGAAGTGGGAATTAAATCTTTTCATTCACCTGCACGGTAAGATTGCATTACAGCACAGATCCTTCTTGCTCCTATAAAGCACAGTTGCTCCATTTTCATTAATCCAAAGCAGTTTTATAGATGCAGATTATATCTAATCTTAGATGGGATTTCATGGGAAATTAATTACACAGACATTCGTTTTTATACATAATTTTTTCTTGGCTGCCCTTTTCAAATTATGCGAAGCTGTAAGATGTGTGTACACAACTGTGGATCTCTTTTGACAAATTGAAAAAATGATAAAAAACAACTGACCCAGGACTCCTGGGGTTGGGGAGGAGGGGCGGAGCCTCGTACCTGGAGGCGGGACAGTCGTGGGTGGGCTTGATGCTGGAGCTGCGGTCCCGCCGGACGGGCCCTGGCTCGATGGTAGGGAGGCCCGTGGCAGAGGTGGTAGTCGTCCACGTGGAGGAGATTCTTCTCAGCAGGCCTGGTGGCAGACTGCGCCTCAGACGCTGCAACAGGGGAGCGAGAGAAGACATTATGAGAAATCTAATAAAATAAGACACTCCAGTCAGTACTGCTGTGTGTCTGTTTGCATCGTTGCATGCCTACTCTCCATCATGAATGCTGCTGAAGGAAACATTTACATTTCTGGCATTTACCAGACGCCCTTATCCAGAGGGACTTACAGTCAGTAGTTACAGGGACAGTCCCCCCCTGGAGACACTCAGGGTTAAGTGTCTTGCTCAGGGACACGATGGTAGTAAGTGGGATTTGAACCTGGGTCTTCTGGTTCATAGACGAGTGTGTTACCCGCTAGGCTACTACCACTTGCAAAGATGGCCATGTCGGCAGTGACAAATATTTTGAATGATCATACATGAAATTGTGATTTTGTGAATTTGTGCCCCTTTGAACAACACACACAAGGTGGGAATGGAGGAAAAGCTGATCAGTGTGTGCTGGTTTGTAATTCAGTGTGTTGCTGGTTTGTCAGTCAGTGCGGTGCTGGTTTGTAATTCAGTGTGTTGCTGGTTTGTGAGTCAGTGCGGTGCTGGTTTGTGAGTCAGTGCGGTACTGGTTTGTGAGTAAGTGCGGTGCTGGTTGTGAGTCCGTGTGGTACTTGTTTGTGAGTCAGTGGGTACTGGTTTGTGAGTCAGTGCGGTGCTGGTTTGTGAGTCAGTGTGGTACTGGTTTGTGAGTCAGTGCGGTACTGGTTTGTGAGTCGTGTGGTATGTTTGTGAGTCAGTGCGTGGTACTGTTTGTGAGTCAGTGCGGGCTGGTTTGTGAGTCAGTGTGGTACTGGTTTGTGAGTCAGTGCGGTACTGGTTTGTGAGTCCGTGTGGTACTTGTTTGTGAGTCAGTGCGGTGCTGGTTTGTGAGTCAGTGCGGTACTGGTTTGTGAGTCAGTGCGGTGCTGGTTTGTGAGTCAGTGGTACTGGTTTGTGAGTCGTGTGGTACTTGTTTGTGAGTCAGTGCGGTGCTGGTTTGTGAGTCAGTGCGGTACTGGTTTGTGAGTCAGTGCGGTGCTGGTTTGTGAGTCAGTGTGGTACTGGTTTGTGAGTCAGTGCACTATAACCGACATTAATGGACATCCTAGGGTTAAATATGGCTGAACATCTCCTGCTTCCGCCATGCAACTTGTCTTATGTGTCGCCACTTTGGGGCTGCATGTCTGTGAGTACAGTGTGTGTGTGTGTGTGTGTGTGTGTGTGTGTGTCTATTCTGGTTAACGTCACAGCCCCTTTATTTAGTCTCACCTGGACCTTAAGTGCTGCCGTTCGTTTTGTAAGTGCTGTTCTTGTAAAACATTAAAAGCCTCCAGTGTGTCATTGTCCTCCACATCACTCACCTGTCATGGGCTTGCGTGTGCATGTGTGTGTGTGTGTGTGTGTGTGTGTGTGTGAGTGTGCAAGTGTGCATAATTTGCATGCATCTGTGACCTGTGTGTATTTTTAGACGTGTTTGTGTGTGCGTGTCTGTGCCAGTTTGCACGGCAGGGGTGTGAAGCGTTTGTGAGAACGGTGAGATTATTTACACCTGCAGCCATTGATAAAATCTTTACCTTGGGGATGGCCAGCTTCTCGCCCTTTTCCAGGCCCTCCTCGGAGTCGGAGCAGGTGTGGGTGTCGCTGAAGGACACCAGGGGGTTGAGGTGCGGCCGGTGGAGGGGCTGGAAGGTGAGCTGCGTGCTGAGCAGGTTGCTGACGGCCCGCAGGGAGCTGCAGGTGTTGGGGGGCAGCGACGGGTCGGCCAGCAGGTCGGAGATCAGGCCGTGGGCTTCGCCCATCACGGCGAGGTCCACCATCACGGCGGTGCCCGAGGACTGCAGGGGAGGAAGTGGAAGAGTGGAATATATTTAACACCCGACTGACGCACAACCTGGCTGTCAGAGAACAACAGTAACAGTGGACATGAGCTCAAGTGAAACGGATTAAAATGAATCAAATTATAGTGGTTTCTGTAACAGGGCCCTTGCTTAATCAACTCATTTTAGGTGTCATGATCTGGTTCTGAAAGGGTAACTCCGGGATCCGGACCGGAGTTTCATGTTGGACCTGTGTTATCTTTCCTGGTTGTGTTCACCTGTGTCTGATTGTATAAAGCTGCCCAGTTCGTGTCTGTTCACCGTCGGGTTAGTGTTACGTTTACATTTACATTTATGCCATTTGGCCCTGATCCAGAGCGACTTACAACGTGCTTCCATGTCACCATGGATGAAGTGGTCAGTTCTGGTTCACTAGGACCCCCAACTATCTTTTTATTCACACTGTTCTAGTTTCTATACAGAAGTCAGACAAGAAGAAGGTCATCTAAATATTCTCTAAAGAGGAAGGTCTTGAGCTGCCGTGTGAAGGTGCTCAGTGACTGAGCTGGAAGTTCATTCCACCACCGAGGGGCCAAGACGGAGAAGAGTCTAGATGAGCGTCTTCCTTTTACCTTCAGAGATGGAGGGACCAGGCGAGCAGTACTGGAGGCTCGGAGTATACCAGGTGCAGTGCGAGGTGTAATAAGGGCTTTGAGGTAGGATGGTGCTACTCCATGTTTGGCTTTGTAGGCCAGCATCAGTTTTTTGAACCTGATGCGTGCAGCTACTGGATGTCTCCCCTGTCCTGCTCACCACGTATTAAACCCCTGCTTCGTGACATCATGCGTATGTGTCCTTCTTCCTTGCCATGTCCAGCCATCGGTCCATATCTACTGCCTCACCGTGTCAAACCATCGTGACATTAGATAAAAATATTCAAAAGACACTCAAATTGGCAAGACAGTCTTTTAACAGAATGTCATAATTTGACATCCCTCCAAAAATTGTCATAAGCAGAAGGGATCGAAGTCGAACAAGTTTCATTAGGAATTCAGCCATCAGTAGAAAAGGCATGCAGGGCAGGGAGGAAGCCCCCGCTCTCCAAAACCAACTTTATTACCCTAAAGGTGAAAGATGCGGGAAAAATATGAGACCAAAATAGAAAAAATGAAATTACAAGACCAAACATGATCCCGGATGAGCCCGTTACAAAGAGTGCCATGCTTTTGGGGCAGTGGTGGCCTAGCGGTTAAGGAAGCGGCCCCGTAATCAGAAGGTTGCCGGTTCGAATCCCGATATGCCAAGTTACCACTGAGGTGCCACTGAGCAAAGCACCGTCCCCGCACACTGCTCCCCGGGCGCCTGTCATGGTGCCCACTGCTCACGCAGGGTGATGGTTAAATGCAGAGGACACATTTCACTGTGTGAACCGTGTGCTGTGCTGCTGTGTATGTGACAATGACTTCACTTTTAAAAATATAACAAAATTGAACTGAATCTCAGGAGAAAGTGGGTCAGTGCAGCAAGACGAGTGCAAGCACTCGCTAAAGGCAAATAAAGTTCATGTTCTAATAAAAAAAAAAAAAAAACACAATAAAACCAGTAAAAATGTAACTAAATGAACTGACATTGCACATTTTGGGGGAACAGCCTTAAATCTGTGTGGATAAAATGCTATAAAATGTTATATTTTCAGGTACCAGATGCACCCATGGACATGAGTTGTTGCTGTGGCAACAGGATCTCATACGGAGATACCTTCTTCTTACAGATCTGAGTCAAAGTACATTCGTTCCACATGCAGACGCGAGCGTTCGGAAAAGGAGACGCACGTGAAAGTGCAGACGTAATGGACGGGTGCAACGAGCACGGGTTCACACTGGCGAACATTAACCACGATCCATCTGCACATGTTTAACTTTCCATCGCAGCGTTCCTGCGCAAACAGAACTCAGACCTGCACCAGCAACAGCCATGGCATGCCTGATCGTACCTCTTCCTAAAAAATATATATATCCACACAAATTCAAATCTATTTATTTCAAAAAGAATCACACTTTCAACCAAGTTTAACTTGCTCTTGTCCTCTGGACGCTAATACGAACTTCCCACAAAATTCCCCACGGAATTCCCACGCACCCTGCGGTTAAATGGGGTATGAAGCAAGCCACTGATTATAGCAACGTTCTGGAATTTTCCGCTTCGTCTTTGAGTCCCTAAAGCACAGAGTGAAAAATCCATTTTCTTGACCGTTGGTCAAAAATCTAGCGTCCACGTTCCTTATTCAGCTCAGCAGCCCAAAACTCCCAGCGTTGCAACGGATGCATGCATCAGTCAGCTCCATTTCAACGCGAGTTCGAATCAAACCGTCCCCTTTTCCCAGGACCTTGTCCCAGAACCTCTCAGATTGGCCTCTGGGTGCTGCTCATTCACACCAGGCACGCAGCTGCACTTCTGCAGTCAATTCAGAATTAATAGCAAATAAACGTAATTCGTGCTTGAATGAAAGCTCCCTACAATCTGTAAGGCTATTACGGAGACAAGGACGTAACGAAGGCGGCGCTTTGAATGGGGTGATGACGTCCACGTCCAAACGGAATTGACTGTCCATCGCTGTGCATTGTTTGTATCAGACTGTAAGTCAGTTGGGTCTATCGCTGTTTCTATGCTGCTGTTGTAACGTAAACCAGCCGATGTTAATTAAAAGTATTTTAACACATTCAAATATACAATTAATCTCAGCAATTAACGCATTAATGTTCTAGTATATATAAAATATCCATAAAAATATCTCCTGCGCACCTATATGTACACTAGCCGTCAAAAGTCTGGACGCCCCTACTCATTTATGGGTCTCGTCATTTTTACATTACGGAAAAAACTGAAGACGCAGGAAATACCCACGTCAGGTCATGTAATAAATAAAAAGATGAAGATTTTTTCTTCATCTCGTCTTCTCTCCACCGCCCTCAGTTGGACAACGGGGATGGGTTCCAACAGTCCTGAAGGTTTCTACTGAACACTTTCTGATCATCCACTCATGTTAATGAGCGTCTCATCAAGCGGCTGACGACAGTTACGATGGTGAACAAAGCCGCCATGGCGGTAAAAAGAGGAAATGACTGATTCATCAAACATACGTCACTTTCTCCTCATACAACAAATACGAAATACGTTTCTTCTACTGGATTCTCCAACCGCCACAGAGTCGGGGCGTCCAGACGTTTAACTGGTCGTGTGGTGTATGTATATGTATATGTATATATATATACACTATATAAATATATACTACAGTCTACTTAATCAGACTCAGACGTTTGCTCTTCATACAGAGCAATTTGACCCTTTTTCTGTCCATGGTTGGGTGGGTCTTCTCAGGTCCCTCCACGCTCTGCAATCGAACAACCTGCCTCTTCTACAGGTCTTCCTGTTTTCAGGCAGCGCTTCCTGTCGGGACTTTATAACCTGACTGCTCCACTTTGGGGTCCGTGTTCGGAGTGCAAGTGACAGCGGGAACGTCGGCGCTCTGCTGACGAACGTCCTCATTATCCACGCGCTCGAGAGCAGATTACAGGCGGGCGTGTGACGGGCGGAGTGACTGACTCCGTCACCGTGGGAACCCAGCGCGGCGACAGAGACCCCAGGGAGACACTCAACACCACGCAGGGTCCCGCAGGAGGCGCGCTAAAAATACCACGCGGCGCAGCCGCAATCATCTGACCCGCTTACAAACCCCGCTCTTCATCAGGAGTCAGGCGGAGGGGATGCTGGGAAATGATGCTTCCATCAGAAATGTCACAAAAATGCAAATCCAGCCTGGAGGTTGGTGGCTAATTCATACGAAACAGATTTCACAGAGAACCAATGAAATTGAGCAAAAACTGGGACTAGAAAGTCACCATTCTCGTCAGACCATCGATTTCTCTAAATAAATGTGATACACAGCAGCACAGCACACGGTGCACACAGTGAAATTTGTCCTCTGCATTTAACCCATCACCCTGTGTGAGCAGTGGGCAGCCATGACAGGCGCCCGGGGAGCAGTGTGGGGGACGGTGCTTTGCTCAGTGGCACCTCAGTGGCACCTTGGCGGGTCGGGATTCGAACCGGCAACCTTCTGATTACGGGGCGCTTCCTTAACCGCTAGGCCACCACTGACCCAAATAGACACAGAGATGTAGAATGTGACACTTTTTAATAAATGTTCTGGTCACCAGATGAAATTATTTAGACTCATGATTTGATTTGATTAGATTTGAAAGGGAGGAGATGGATTCTGTGTCACACCTGGGTGGTAATAGCCTAGTGGGTAACACACTCGCCTTAGAACCAGAAGACCCGGGTTCGAATCCCACTTACTACCATTGTGTCCCTGAGCAAGACACTTAACCCTAAGTTGCTCCAGGGAGACTGTCCCTGTAACTACTGATTATAAGTCGCTCTGGATAAGGGCGTCTGATAAATGCTGTAAATGTAAATGTAAATGGACGTGTCCCGTATTGACAGGAGGGTTTAAATCGTCCAGAATGAGGAAGTGGGGCGTGTGACAGCTGTCAATCATGCACACAGGCTCCTCTCCCTGTCGAAAGTTCTTTATAAAACATCAGTTCAACTTCTTGGCATCAGAAATAATCACACACCAATAAAAAAGGTCCTCATACCGGTAACCAGCCACTTCCTGTTTCATTTCTGTATAGAGTGACGTCAGTGAACGTGACCCCTGCACCACGTTTCATACAGCACTGGGAAAATATGGCCCAAAACACACACCATGCACAAAAAACACGCACACACACACGGTCAACATGTGCAAATGCGGAACGGTCGTGAACGCCATGACCCCCGGGTGATAAACGCGGCGGGTCCGAGGAATGCGTCTCCATCATCAGACGGTTAATAGCATCGCTAATGACCTCCTCAGACACGAGTACACAGTTACTCCACACTCCCCGTCCTGAAACAACACATTAACCCCCCCAACACACGCCGACTTTTACAACATCCTGTCATCGCCGCGCTCACCTATTACCTCCCAGTAATGGACTCTCCGTGTGCTTAATGTACTGTGTGTGTGTGCATTTCACTAGGTGCGTGACGGTGTGTGTGTGTGGTTGTGTGGAAATGAGTGTATTTCAGTATGAGTGTG
>NC_041721.1:1313988-1446488 GCF_900700375.1 Denticeps clupeoides
TGGCCAGAGCCGGGCGGCGGGGGGTTATGTAATGTTACGTAACGGACTTTGTTCTCCTTCTCATGCATATTCCAGCGTTTTCCAGGGCCGAGGACGCTGCCGCAACTCCTCCGCTGAATTATTGAGGGGGACGTGGAAATGTCACTTCGCCGCGCCCTCGCGCCGTGACTCACCTGCGAATAAGGTCCCCTCGGCCTGGAGCGGCACCTGCCATACAGACTCTCTGCCCGGCCAAGCGAGGGGGTGGGGGGGCTCCTCCGGCAAGTCAACATTATTCATGGACGCCCTCCAGCACTTCAGAAGAACCTGGTGTGCTGGACTCACTTCACCAAGAAGGGACGGAGGGTCATTACTTTTCCCCTCCACAGAATTTGCCCATATTTGGCTATGTGAATGGGGGCGGTGACGGCCAGTGATGGGAGGGGACGGAGAAACTGGAATCGAGGGCGGGTTTTTAATCGGCCTCTCTGTGCCACGTGCGTGTCCGGCCTCCCCGGCCGGGACGTCCCTTTTAATAACGTAAAGGCCGCAGGCAGCCTGGCACGAGAGACCATTCACACTTTCACAGCCACGCCGCTCCACCCTTTCTCTCCGCCCACCTGTGATGCTCATTTGTTCCCACCATCAGGGTCGATAAATTTGTGGCGGTGAAGTGCTGCTGATGCCCTGCAGGGCGACGCCTCTGCCGCCTCGGAAAAAAGCTGCAGACGGAACCCACGCGGGTTCCACGCGGGAAGGACACGTTAAACCCCGAGACGTTCTGAGCTACGGCCAGAGAGACACCAACGCCTCGCCTCGCTCCTCATCCGTAATTCTGACAGAACGTCAAGCCCACCGGGGGGTCCTTCATCTGCCGCACCGTCGCCAGCAAGGATCCAACCTGCCCTTCGTCGCCCAGTTGACAAAACCAGATGCCAGTTCGAGCGGGCAGCGCTTTTACTTGGACCCCCGTACTCACCCCATGAGCCTGAATGCTCACCTGAGGCTGACCAGCCAGGAGGCCTGGACACCAGCACTGCCTGGCTCCGAGGGACGCCTGGGGCCCGAGCGCTGAGGCTTTAACAGACAGATTTGTGCTTTTGAGTATTCTAGAACGCTGCTGATGAAATCTGCCTCGCATTAAAAACTCCAGGTGGCGCTATAGCCAGTGCAGTCGGTGCAGTTTTTACGGCATATTTAGACAGACCGAGCAGCCAAGTCTTTCCACACATACAGTATGGAAAAATTCCTAGAAATCCACTGCTGCTTTGGAGCAGTGTTGTTCCTGTCATTTGAGGGTGATCTCCAGAGTATCATCGGGGTTAAAAGAATGGTTGTCTTGACGATCTGCCTCCAGACATGTGGGTCTAGAGAAAGTTTTTACTGACATGTATAATTCAGTATTAGACCAGGTACTATGAACAGTCCATTCAAACTCACAATGAAAACCAAGGAAATCCATTCAGCTTTTCAGCAGCTGTCTCTGTGCCACCGCTACAGTTAAAACTGTGTCATTACATAAGAGGCAGAGCTGGAAGAGCTGAGACGAATGGGACCAGATGTACGGGAGGAAGGGCTGTGGTGTACAGTATAGACTCATTCATATAACACAGCCAGACACACATAAATGTCATAGGGCTGTATAAATACAGTGTAACCAAACACACGCTAGTGCAACGTCATGGAGTTTAAATACACTGCAATCAAAAACATGCTAGTGCACCGTTGTGGAGTCTAAATACACTGCAATAAAAAAATGCTAGTGCAACATCGTGGTTTAAATACACTGCAGTAAAACATGCTAGTGTAATGTCATAGAGTCTAAATACAATGTAATCAAACACACGCTAGTGCAATGTCATAGACACTAAATACTATGTAATCAAACAAAGTTGCACTAGTGCAACTTTGTGGAGTCTAAATACACTGCAATCAAAAACATGCTAGTGCACCGTTGTGGAGTTAAATACACTGCAATAAGTGCAGTGATTGTCACATGTGATACACAGCAGCACAGCACACGGTGCACACAGTGAAATTTGTCCTCTGCATTTAACCATCACCCTGAGTGAGCAGTGGGCAGCCATGACAGGCGCCCGGGGAGCAGTGTGTGGGGACGGTGCTTTGCTCAGTGGCACCTCAGTGACACCTTGGCGGATCGGGATTCAAACCGGCAACCTTCTGACTACGGGGCCGCTTCCTTAACCGCTAGGCCACCGCTGACCCTAAAACACACTAGTGCAACATCATAGAGTCTAATACACAGCAAACACACGCTAGTGTAGCGTGTGGAGTTTAAATACCTGCAACCAAACACACTAGTGAACGTGAGTTAAATCTGCACCAAACACACACTAGTGCAATCATAGAGTCTAAATACACTGAAACACACGCTAGTGTAACGTCATGGAGTTTAAATACATTGCAATCAAACACACGCTAGTGTAACGTCATAGAGTCTAAATACACTGCAATCAAACACACGCTAGTGCTACGTTGTGGAGTCTAAATATGCTGAAATCAAAAACACGCTAGTGCAATGTCATAGAGTTAAATAATGTAATCAAACACACGCAATTCAACATCATACAGTCTAAATACACTGCAAACACACGCTAGTGCAACTTCATGGAGTTAAAACACTGCAATCAAACACACACTAGTGCAACGTTGTGAAGTTAAATACACTGCAGTCAAAAACACACAAGTGCAACGTCATGGAGTCTAAATACACTGCAATCAAACACACAAGTGCAACCGTGGAGTCTAAATACACTGCAATCAAAACACACAAGTGCAACGTCGTGGAGTCTAAAAACTGCATCAAAAACACACAAGTGCAACGTCGTGGAGTCTAAATACACTGCAATCAAAAACACACAAGTGCAACGTCGTGGAGTCTAAATAAACTGCAATCAAAAACACACAAGTGCAACGTCGTGGAGTCTAAATACACTGCAATCAAAAACACACAAGTGCAACGTCGTGGAGTCTAAATACACTGCAATCAAAAACACACAAGTGCAACGTCGTGGAGTCTAAATAAACTGCAATCAAACACACGCTAGTGCAACGTTGTGGAGTCTAAATACACTGCAATAAAAAAAAATGCTAGTGCAACATCATGGTTTAAATACACTGCAATAAAACATGCTAGTGTAATGTCATAGAGTCTAAAAACAATGTAATCAAACACACGCTAGTGCAATGTCATAGAGACTAAATACTATGTAATCAAACACGCACTAGTGCAACATTGTGGAGTCTAAATACACTGCAATAAAACACGCTAGTTCAACATCATACAGTCTAAATACACTGCAAACACACGCTAGTATAATTTCATGGAGCTTAAATACAATGCAATCAAACACATGCTAGTGCAACGTTGAGGAGTTTAAATACATTGCAATAAAACATGCTAGTGCAAAGTCATAGATTCTAAATACACTGCAAACACACGCTAGTGCAACTTCATGGAGTTTAAATACACTGCAATCAAACACACGCTAGTGAAAAGTTGTGAAGTCTAAATACGCTGCAATCAAACACACGCTAGTGCTACGTTGTGGAGTCTAAATACACTGAACTCCAACACATGCTAGTGTAACGTTGTGGAGTCTAAATACACTGAACTCCAACACACGCTAGTGCAACGGCGTGGAGTCTAAATACACTGCAATAAAACACACGCTAGTGTAACGTAGTGAAGAGCACATGCCAGTAAAGTGTGAAGTAGAACTGTTTGAGAGTCAGTACTATAGTGTAGACACGTTAGTGTATTAGTGTAGTGTAGCACCATGGCGGGTGGGGAAGGGAAGGCCTTCTCCTGAGGAGCTGACTGTGGGTGGGATCGGCGGGTTTTTGCTGACAGGGCCTGTATATAGTGCAGCAAACAGCCTTTTAACACACCAGCTGGCTCCCGAGTGACAGAAAACATGACGTGAATCCCTGCGTTGGAAATCGACCCTGTGATTATGGCGATGAGCCTGTTAGCATCTGCTCTTGGTTAAAAAGCAACATCAGCAGACATGCACCAATCCACTGTATGGTCAAGCTGCACGCAAACATACAAACACACACACACACACACACACACACACACACACCTGCAGGAGGAGCTACACACCATCTACATTCTACAGTATCACTGCGGCGCACAAATGAATGGTGGAGGCGAGCCAGACACACTGGGATCCAGGGTGGTAGTGGCCTAGTGGGTTAGACACTCGCCTATGAACCAGAAGTCCCAGGTTCGAACACCACTTACTACCATTGTGTCCCCGAGCAAGACACTTAACCCTAAATTGCTCCAGGGGGGGGACTGTCCCTGTAACTACTGATTGTAAGTCGCTCTGGATAAGGGCGTCTGATAAATGCTGTAAATGTAAATGGATCCTTAAATCACATTCATGCCCACACCACACACTGACTGATGGATCGTAAATGATAATCACGTGCATTCAAACTAGCACATGAGGCCAACTAAAGCCGACAGAACGCAGAAAAAAAGGGCCAGCACACGTAACTGCGTCAGCAGCCAGAAGGCCTGAAACTGAAAGCTAAGTAACTGTATGTGTGTGTGTGTGTGTGTGTGTGTGTGTGTGTGTGTATGTGTGTGTAAATGTGTCACCTGTAAGCTTTGTCAGGAGCTTTCCCAAATGGTTCACAGGGTGTGTCCAGTTCTTTGGAAACTGGAAAATATTTTTAAAATATTATTCCCTGCTTTTTTTACCAGCCAGTTACATATCAAGCCATTTCAATTAATTAATCAACAGTGAATAAATTCAGAGGGACAGCATTCCAGCTGTAGGGCACTGTAAAAACCCAGCTGATTAACAAGGTTAAAAAGTTATTAATAAATATTGGCTTTATTAATAGCATCATTTATCTCCCCGGTGCATTAGCTGATCTGAGGTCAGTGTAAATGGCCCCAGATAAATCTTGTCCTGGGGGTGGGGCTCTCCCCGCGACGCGGGACTACAGCGTTCACACTCAGGGCCTTGTAAGGAATAAAAAGCCCATTAAGGTCCTATTGAGGCTGGCAAACGCACAACGGGACAATGTGGGGTCCCCCTCCCATCATCCCCTAGATGGACAACGGCGTCTAAAAGAGAGCAAGAGGCTGACGTACGTCACGGCAGCACCACTTGGACGCCCGAGAGGCCTCTGACCTCGTCACCGTCACGTGCCGAACCCGAGCTACCCCTCCGTCCAGTGACAACATGTTTATTCGCGTCTTCCACCTTCCACGGTTTAATAATCCGCCCACGTATTAAAATAACCCGCGTCGGTGAGGATTAGCATGGAAACGATGCCGTCATGGCACTCACACCTCTCCCCAGCGCCCGGACTTTTAAGGCCGGAGCCAGGGCCCGGCTCCGGTTCTGGCCCGTCCCGTTTCCGCTCTGCAGGAAGCTGCGGCCCTTATCGGCTCCCGCATGCACCCACTCACTTGGCCGCTGGGTGAGATGTTAACTTGGCACCGCCGCCGAGGGCCCTGGCGCGAGTAAGTGCCACTGAGGGAATCCTTCAGAGCGCCCGGGGGACAGATGAGCGCTGGCTGCCCCTCGCACGGCACTCTTAACCCTGGCAGCTATACCTTCACATGACTCCTAAAACACACACGCTGGCCGCCGCTAAATGTCACTTCTGATACCGAGGCACTACTGCCCAGCGAGGATAAGATTAGCCATCCCGGGTCGGAGGCTGGTGACAGAAGAAACGCCAAGCACAACACAGGAGAGCCGCAGGACGCACAGGTTCCCAGGACTCCGAACCCAGTACCACATCAAATGAACAGACTGGAAAAAGAACTGGAACCGACTACCCACCCACACCGTTTTGGTGGTGTGCAAATGTAGAAGGTGATCTCGAATGGTGTTTCATAAACAAAATTTAAAAAGGGGAGGAGCCGGTGTGCATGATTGACAGCTGTCACACGCCCTACTTTCCTCATTCTGGATGATTTAAACCGCTCCTGTCAATATATCACACACGCAAGTAGGGAAAGCAAGTGAAGTGAAGTGAAGTGATTGTCACATGTGATACACAGCAGCCACAGCACACGGTGCACACAGTGAAATTTGTCCTCTGCATTTAAACCATCACCCTGAGTGAGCAGTGGGCAGCCATGACAGGCGCCCGGGGAGCAGTGTGTGGGGACGGTGCTTTGCTCAGTGGCACCTCAGTGGCACCTTGGCGGATCGGGATTCGAACTGGCAACCTTCTAATTACGGGGCCACTTCCTTAACCGCTAGGCCACCACTGCCCCTAAGTTGCCAGATATTCAATAGTTAAAAAAAAAGCTATCTGATCAACACTTCTCACCATACTTACACTTACTCCAAATCTGGCAACATTTGAAGGGCCTGTCTCTTCCTTTTTGATCCGGCGGTTCCACTTTGGAACAGGAACCAGGTACAGGTTGTTCTCTGATAGAACTCAAAATAAAACATACTGGCCGTGTAAAACGGGTTCTTACACGGGTTCTGCACTCAACTGCAAGTTCCTGCAAAATAATAGAAATGCTGCTGGTTTTCTTCAGCGGCCCTGTAGCAGCACAATGTGTGCCGGGTCTGGAATTCCGGACATACGGGTCACTCAGCGGTGCTCGAAGTGTGAAGCAACAAAAAAAACATGGCACGAAAAATGCATTGCTGCAAACTCGCAACAAAAAACTTCCATTTTTTCCCTATTGCACTATATGATTTAATCATGTATATGAACGACTTTCTTGACGTTATCTTGGAAAACCGGTTGGTTTGAACTCGCGTTCCACACGGGACGTCAAGTGAAGCTGTTACTAGACGTGATTTTCCATCGGAAAGGACCGCAGCTCAACAGGTTTTTCCTTTCCAGTTGAACAGATTGTGAGAAACTGGCTCAAAGAAGGCCTGACGTCAGTTCTTGATAAAGCAGATGGCTGCGACGTCAACAGGGATTCGTAAACATGGACGTATTAAGGAGTAAATTGCCTTTAATCAGCAGCGGTGGAAAATGCAGAGCGTCTACAGAGCACACACCCTATACTGCAGCTGAAGTTTTCAACAGGAAAAATATCAAATATTAAAAATATGTATGATTATAAAGCATGGGGGTGAATATGATATACAGCAATTCCATCTGGGTGAAAATGATCACACATATTGTCACGTCCCCCCCTGAGTATTAGGATCTGTGTCACCGCGACGTGCCGTTTGTACCTGTAGCCCCATCAAATAGTGCGCACTTGGCGGCACGTCTTTCACATTTCCGGGTTGTAGGTTCCTCATCACGTTCCCTTCCCAGGTCCCATCGGCAACGTGTATCAAGCATCGAGCTCCCCTTCATAAACCCTGTGAGGTCCGGAGTCTACAGATGTGTGTGTGTGTGTGTGTATATATATATATAGGACATGTATAATGGGACAATATCAATTCATATTGATTCAGCTGGTCTTCAAAGGGGTTATACATAAATACTATACTTAAATCAGAATAATCAGGCCACGTATTCATGTTAGCCACAAAAATCTAATGATTCTGATTTCATTGGTGGATGACAAATTTATTGATCCCAAGCCTACTGATCATCCAATGGCTCTTTAATTTTTCAAATAACAAGGTGTGTAAGTTTACTCCCAAAGTTCAGATATCACGGACAGCTCCATTAACACAAAAAAAAATTAAACACACACACTCACACACACGCACTCACACACACACACTCACACACACACACTCACACACTGCCCAATTGGAATTCACCAACTTGCACCGCTGTATCAGTCTTGATGGACTCCCTAACGATGACTCACACCTCTCGTCAATGCTCATCAATGCTAATTAGGTCCTGATCTGACACGGAAGAGGCCTGTCAATCCAAAATGTGCTCAGATCCTGATTGGTTATTGATTTGATTAAGTCCAGGCGTCACATGGCACGTGGCATGGCGGGGTGGCCAGGTGAAGAGGCTGATAACCGAAAATGATGCAACAAGATGCGATCTTCGCTGCACTTCTTCTTAATTCTGATGTAAGATGAAAGTACAGTAGAGTTGCGCTTTATATGCCACTCAACAGGTTCTCCAGCCACAACTTTCTACCAAAATGATCAATCTGGGGTTTGTGATTATTTGCAACAGAATTTATATCAAATAACAAAGCCATTGATTCTCGGTATTTTGATAGAGCGTGAGGTTTTGTTCAATATTAAACAATACACACACACACAATACTCTCACTCACAGAGGCGTGAAAAGCCATAATGTAGAACGTGAACCCCACATCCACGCCCCTGCTGGGTCACATCTGTCACCCACGTCCGTCCATCTACACATGGGACAAAATTTATTTTTAATCATTTTAAATAAAATCCATAATTTGTCTGCAGCTCAATCTGTAAAAAAAAATTGTGTGAAGATCGTAAGTTGCGTGCATCTCTCCATCACTAATATTAAATGAATACTGCTGAGTAAAGCTCCAACGTCATCGCGGTGCCACATGCTGGCCGGTAATTACCCATAATGCATATAACACAGGACAGCATGCAGGACATGACTTGACCCCGGTGCGAGTGTAACGTGCGATGAGGCGAAATGTAAACAGGGCGTCCCTGTCCCTGGAGAGCGGGAAGGAGCGGGGCTTCTGGCTCGGCTCTGATTGGGTTAGGCGGCTCTAATGGCCGGCCTGTGGGCGTCTGCATTAACCCCGCGCCTCCACGCAGCCGCGGCACAGATCACATTCGGACGCTAATGAGGACGTGTCTGGTGTCCCAAATCAGCACAATATGGCCCTGCATGAAACCCGGGCAGAGAGACTGTGCACCTCACACACACACACACATACACACACACCTGCTTTCCATTTGCAACACAATCTAATTGGGAGAAATGAATGCAGATGGTGTAGATGGGGACAGGGTGTACACAGAAGTGGAAAAACGATACCAGGCACCAGTGTGAAAGACATATTTTTAGATAAATAAAATGTTTCATGTTTCAAGAACAAAATTGGATCATTTACAGCATCCAAAATAGCCCTCGCCAAAAAGCCCAAGAACATCTATTGAAGACCCGGCCATGTTCGGGAGGAACCGAGAACCCATCAGACGTTCTCTAATGTCTATGAGAGCCCCGGCTGAATCCAATCTGAGATGAAATGAAATAAAATGGGCCGAGCGGACGAATGTATTTCTTTCCGGGAGTAGCTGAGTGTAACGGGAGTCGCCTTTTCACAAGTAAAGAGACGTGAGGGGTTCACCCAGAACTATTGATCTATAATTACTAAATCTATGACTTGATAATAGCCTCGCCCCTCCAAGTCACACGATCGCTGGAGAGCCTAGAACATACCACGGGTGCCATCATTAACAACAAGAAAGGACTTCACATTTGTCATCTGACCAATAAATAAATACTGAGAAATATCTGCCAAAACATGCAAAAAATATAAATAATAATTTATACAGCGATTATTATTATAAGACCTCCTTTTTTATTATTGCGACCAGACAGGACAGGAGAAGGTTATTCCCTAAAACGTAAAACTGGGGGAGAACTCTCATCCGCTGATGCGGGTGTTCCCAGCCAGCCTCCCCCACCCTGCTGCGGTGTAACCACGGCAACGTGCGTGCGGGGTGACGTGCGTTTGGCCATCGCGGTATTACGCACGAGGCCGGTGAAGGAGGAGAAGCCCGTCCCGCCGCGACTTTCCTGCTCATTTACACCCCCGTTAAAATCCCTCATCAGTGATTGGGGGAGATCACCTGCATCAGACACGCCCCTGCTCGCGCATGGGAATCCATGAATGTCTGTGTGCAAGTGAATGCGTTGTTTACAGTAATGCTGTGTGTGTGTAGGCACGCCGATGAATCTCAGCGTGGACACTCAGGCCACCTGGGACCTCGCGGCTGCGGCGCAGTAAAGGGCCTGATGCAGGAAATGGGAGAATCTCACTTCCACCAAGCAAAACATGTTCCAACAATGTCCTTGAATACGCAGACGGCTGCGTAGAGTTGCCAGATTATAAAATGGGATAGGAACATAAACTGCCCCAGCCGCTTAGGCCTTCGTAATGAATTTCAGAGCACTGCAACCTAAGCAGCGACTAAATAAAACGCACAGCTGCAACCGGCACGAAGGTGGCTGCCGATGAAACGCTCTTCTCTCCTCAAAGCAGTGACTGTGCAGCTGGACCACGAGCATCTCACACCAACCACTGCCTAATTCTGCTCTTCGCAGAGCCTTCTTTACTTCAGCTCCCTCCGATCTGTCACAGTCTGGCCGAAAAGCAGCGAATCTGGCAACGCTGCAGCCGCGCACCCGTTAAGAACGTCGTAAGGACGGGGATTCGTTGCCAGGCCGCGTTAGGAAGTGTTCCTGCATCATCTCATGCGTGCCCAGCTCCATCCCCCCCCCCCCCCACGCCGAGCGTCAATTCGCTAAGTGGAGCGTTTGCCGGAGCTGAAGTCACGCTGATCTTGGGCAACTAGTGGCTCAAATAAAGCCAGAACGTGTAGACCGCCGCGGCGTGGCCCGGTCGGCCCGGAAATAAACGCTTTTCGATCGCGTGTTCCTTTAATAATCTCTCTTGGTGACCAGGGCTGGACTTTTTCTTATCACCGCGCTTGCTGTGAGATTCCCTTCAAGAGCATGGTGTACGAAGGTCTGGCCTTGGAGGACCCCACTGTCCACCTGTCCACCTCACTCCCAACATGCCATATTATGGGACCTGCATGTTCACCCATCCATCCTCAAACTTCACCACTCCAGAGCAGGAACCGTGTAGAAAAGTCGAGTTTTTTTCTGCCTTCTTGTCCTACCGTGGTTCCGAACATCGTCCCAATAAAACAACAGAGAACCGCTGGCAACCATTAAACAACGCAGCCCCGCTCACTCCATGCCATTCCTGAAACGACTTTCAAATCACGCCACTCCGGCACTTTCATGTAACACACGGCGACTGAATCCGGCCAGGCATGGCGGGGCAGAATAGATTATTATGTGTAAATTTGCATCTGAAAGTTTTTTTGTTGACCAGTTCCAATGAATTGATGTGTATGCATGTGTGTGTTTGTATGCATGCGTGTGTGTATGCATGCGTGTCTGTGTTTGTATGCATGCGTGTGTGTTTGTATGCATGCGCGTGTGTATGTGTGTATGCATGCGCGCGCATGTGTGTATGCATGCGTGGGTGTATATATGCATGCATGTGTGTGCATGCGTGTGTGTGTGTGTGTGCATGTGTGTATGCATGCGTGTGTATGTATGAGTGTATGCATGCATGTGTGTATGCATGTGTGCATGCGTGTGTGTATGCATGCGTGTGTTTGTATGCATGCGCGTGTGTATGTGTGTATGCATGCGCGCGCATGTGTGTATGCATGCGTGAGTGTGTATATATGCATGCATGTGCGTGCGTGTATGCATGCGTGTGTGTATGAGTGTATGCATGCGTGTGTGTATGCATGCGTGTGTTTGTATGCATGCGTGTGTGTGTATGCATGCACGTGCATGTGTGTATGCATGCGTGGGTGTGTATATGCATGCGTGTGTGTGTATGTGTGTATGCATGCGTCTGTGTATGTGCATGCGTGTGTTTGTATCCATGTGTGCGTGAGTGTGTCCACATCTGTCTCACAGAAGAGCAGGGACGGACCTCCTCCTCCTCACCGCTGTTCTACACGGATGACGGGGGGATTAGAGAAGGACAGATGGAAGGGAGAGAAAGTCCATTTAAGGGCACGAACGAGTCACGTCGGTACGTCGCCGGACGCGGCGTGTAAAAAATAAACAGACGAAATAATAACAGAAGAGGCAGCGGGTTATAATTAATAAAGCCACCGAGCGCTCACTGGTTATCGCTGGATGGATCGTTTCCTTAATGCCGCGGCATCACCGTAAACTCAACTGTGTTTATGTCAGTCGGTTATGTGGACAGAGAGAGACGGATGGGGCTCGTAAAGACGCTCTTCAGATCCACGTTCAACCTCCGAACGCTCACACACACACACACACACACACACACGCACACACACTCTAGCAATAAAAAAGCCATGCGCACGAGCGTGACTGAAAGAGCCAATCACGGAGACAGATACACACCAGATGCATGAAATATGCAGGGTCGTGCTGCATTATGAAATGCGAGGGCAACACTGCCGGGAGACGGTGGCACTTTCAGCTTCGTGCTGCAAAATTGCCCGTGGATCTCAAGTCTGTTCTAAGAGGAGCCGTGCAAAACTAATCCAATGGTGTGTGAGTGTGTGTGTGTGTGTGTGTGTGTGTTTGGAGACACACTACTGGGAAAGTGCACGGCTTTGTGGCCCTCTTACTCCCAAACTTCAAGAGTGTCTCAGACTTCTTCAGGGTTTCCTGAAATAACCCGGGTTTTCTCCCACAGATCTACGACATGAGTGAACATAAACACACACACACACACAGACGTATGCATACACACACACACACACACACACCGCTTGATGCTGTCCTACCCGAAGCATCGAGGAAGCTCGTCGCACGGTTCCGTTTAGATGAGATCCAGTTCGCGGCATGAAGCTTCATCCGAGGACTATAGGCCCAGACCGTACAAACAGGAGTCCATTAACGTCCCCCAATATTCACTGTTTTGATTGGCTGAGGATCAAAGTCCAGCACGAGTAAATTTAGCGGAATGGCTTCCAATGATTGGATTAACCGACGCGCAGAACCCACGGTCTCGTAACCAGATTTAACAGCTGCGCACACACACACACACACACACATGCTCATCAAATTTGCCCCAGATAAGATCGGAAGACCAATAATAACAGCCCCGTGAATACATCATGGGATAAAAATGCCGCGTTTCGGTGGGAAAACTGGCCGAGTCCCCGGGATGAGGGATAATAAAACCGACTCGGCCTGCCAGTCGGGGTTTATCGTGCCGGCGAGGCCTTTCGGGGTGAATAGGCGCCCATGTTTAATGATTGAGGAAATCCTCCGTCATTTTATCTTACGTTCCTGTGTTGTTGTTGGTTTTTCTGGACGAATGCGCCTCGTCTCGCCCTGTCCAGGTCCCGTCGGGACACGGCGTCGGTCCGGGACCCGGGGTCTGCGCTCAGGCTTACGCAACGGCCAGCGACATCAGCAGCGTGACAGGCGAGGACGATGCCGCGGCCGCTGCCAGCTGTCACATGAAAGACCGGCAGGCGGAGAGAACTGGAGCGGAGAGGAAACGGGACCTGCATTGCGTAACCCGTTATACGTCCCAAATCTCTTCGACTGTACGGTATCAGCATCAATATCATAACAATAATACAACAAAATCATTAGCCCCATTCGTTAGAAATGTGACCAAAATAACCACCAACGTAACTGAACTCTCCATCTTTCCACATTCCAAACCAGAATATTCCAAACTAGAATATTCCAAAGCAGAATATTCCAAACTAGAACATTCCAAAACAGAACATTCCAAACTAGAATATTCCAAACTAGAATATTCCAAACCAGAATTTTCCAAACCAGAATATTCCAAACCAGAATATTCCAAACTAGAATATTCCGAACCAGAATATTCCAAACCAGAATATTCCAAACTAGAATATTCCAAACTAGAATATTCCAAACCAGAATATTCCAAACCAGAATATTCCAAACTAGAATATTCCAAACTAGAATATTCCAAACCAGAATATTCCAAACTAGAACATTCCAAACTAGAATATTCCCAACTAGAATATTCCAAACTAGAATATTCCAAACTAGAATATTCCAAACTAGAACATTCCAAAACAGAACATTCCAAACTAGAATATTCCAAACTACAATATTCCAAACCAGAATATTCCAAACTAGAACATTCCAAACTAGAACATTCCAAACTAGAATATTCCAAACCAGAATTTTCCAAACCAGAATATTCCAAACTAGAATATTCCAAACTAGAATATTCCAAACCAGAATATTCCAAAGTACAATATTCCAAACTACAATATTCCAAACCAGAATATTCCAAACTAGAATATTCCAGACCAGAATATTCCAAACTACAATATTTCAAACTACAATATTCCAAACCAGAATATTCCAAACTAGAATATTCCAAAACAGAACATTCCAAACTAGAATATTCCAAACCAGAATATTCCAAACCAAAACATTCCAAACTAGACCATTCCAAATTAGAACATTCCAAACTAGAACATTCCAAACTAGAACATTCCAAACTAGAATATTCCAAACTAGAATATTCCACATGAAAAGATAATCCTGCAGTCAAACTCTACAAGCCCCGCCCACCCACCCACCTCTACCTTTATTAACATCAGCATCTAACCGAATAATCACGATAAATTCTCAACAACCAAACAGGCAAAATAACCAGAGAGCCGAGTGAAATGATGGTGCATGGGATCGTGGGATCAGCTGACCGGGTTGCAATGCCTGCTGGGTAGCCGCTGGCCGTGTCCGTCACAGAGGCAGCAGCTCACTTTACAGCTCGGGGTCACGACCTCACTTCCCTTCACAAAATGTCACATTCCCACCACGCGCCTTCACACCTCGGCCTACACGGGGACTTTCACAGACTGGTAACACACACACACACACACACACACACACACACACACACACACACACACTCTGTCTTCCGCGCGGATAAACACGCTGACATCTGTATATAAACGCACACACCAACAAAACATACAAATCACTCACACGCGTTCCCTCTCGTCCACATGAGGAACGCAGACGGAGGAGGAACTCTTTCCCCGCTTTCCCCGCCTCCATCGAGTGTGGGAACAACAGGACCTGAAGATGGCGGCGCAACATCTGGCGCACACCTGGAGGCCCCGACCGCAGCAGGTACGCGGCCCGGCCCTGGAGAACCCAGGACATACTAACGGACTAGAAGCGCGTTGAAAAGGAGACCTGCCAAAAATGTGTTCTAGATCTTCTTCTAGATACCAGGATGGAAGGACTCAGTTGCTCATCACGCAGGAACGATAACCAGCGGCTGAGCAATAAAACCCATCGTCCTGGTTCACCGAAGCAACGGTGGAATAACAAAATAACCTCATCTGGGCTCCTTCTTCTACCGAAGCCACTTTTCACTGGGGATCCGTGTGATCTGGTCTACTGTCCTGAACAGAGAGGTGACTCATCTCACACACACACACACACTCACTCACTCACACACACTCACATACACACACTCACCTCACACACACAACACACACACACTCACACACACATAGACACTCACACACACACTCACTCACACACACACACTCACATACACACACACACACACTCACTCACTCACACACACTCACATACACACTCACCTCACACACACTCACTCACTCACTCACTCACACACACTCACATACACACACACACAGACACTCACACACACTCACCTTACACACACAACACACACACACTCACACACACTCACTCACACACACTCACATACACACACACACACTCACCTCACACACACTCACTCACTCACTCACTCACACACACTCACATACACACACACTCACTCACTCACACACACTCACCTTACACACACAACACACACACACTCACACACATAGACACTCACACACACTCACACACCTCACACACACACACTCACACACACACTCACACACACAACACACACACACACTCACTCACACACACTCACACACACACAATACACACTCACACAGACTCACACACACACTCACTCACACACACACAACACACACACACTCACACACACAACACACTCACACATACACACACACTCACACACACAACACACACACACACCACAAACACTACACTTTTATTAACGGAAGCATGATATAATCCGTAATCAACATGCTGTGATAATGGATAAGTCAGCAATTGTGGGTTTGAGCGGCAGCCTAGCGGTTAAGGAAGCGGCCCCATAATCAGAAGGTTGCCGGTTCGAATCCTGATCCGCCGAGGTGCCACTGAGCAAAGTACCGTCCCCACACACTGCTCCCCAGGTACCTGTCATGGTGCCCACTGTTCACTCAGGGTGATGGGATAAATACAGAGGACACGTTTCACAGTGGCACCGTGTGCTGTGCTGCAGTGTATGACAATCACTTTTTTACTTTTAAAGATAATCTAATAATCCACATTCTAAGTTATATGTAAAATGACCTCAGACTTTGGACCATGATCCTCTAGGACGCAGTACAATAAGAAATACACAATTTGGGGGGCTAACAGTGACGATTCTAAAACTGGGATGACCGGAAAAGCGTGCATGTCCCTGTTTTTAGGTCTCTGGGAAAATTAACCTCTCATCAGAATTATTTAAGAGCTCCTTTCATCCGCTGAAGGGACAGAGGTCCAGACTGACGGACAGACCGACGTTCCCGCCACCAGCCAGGCATATTTTGGAAGTAAAACACGGCATTGAGGGAGGGACAAGGCGGGCTCTGTCCCAGGCGGGGAGCTCGTATGGACACTCAGTCGGCGCGCTCCCCGCTGGGCCGCGGCCAGGCCAGGTTAAAACAACAAGCTGCTACACAGGAACATGTGTACACACACACACACACACACACACACACACACACACAGACATGAAGCATGGGGCCCATAGGCAGCATCAACATGTCACTGTATCAGATGCCAGAGAACCCGCGTTCCACGACTTTCGTCCATCAGCATGAAGATCAGTTCATTTGCCACATAATCATTTATGCATAATAATGTTTAATTAACACTACCTGAATTCTCATGGGTTCTTGCTGTCATTTCCGAAAGCACCACTAGATGGCGCAGTGCAAGGAAGAACAAAGCAGCTTGGCGTAGAAGACCCAGAAGTTGACGGGGCCTCGTGTCGCTCTCCAAAATTCAGCTCCTCCGGGTGTTCGCAATAAAGTTTTGCGAGTGCTGCGATCAAAAATGGCCGAATTTGCGGCAACTTCTCTTCCAGGGAAGGTTGATGTGAACCTGCTGAAGTAAGAGCGACTTTCGCTTGTGTTCCCGCATCGACAGAGTGACGTTGGCGTCTAGTATAAGTAGTTCCTGAGAAGCGGATATGACATTTTTTTTTTTTGTGACGTCACCGGCGCTGACATCAAACACCAGGTGCTGGAGCTTAAGGACACGGGACAATATTTTACGTACAGTTGTGCAGGTTCCTTGACGGAAATACCCGTGGCACGTGTCTGCATGTTCGTAACACTAAAGTAAAACCGATTACGTTTAAGTGACGCAAAACGAAGATGACCGGTTAAAGAAGCGGCCCCATAAAATCAGAAGTTTGCCGGTTCGAATCCCGGTCCGCCAAGGTGCCACTGAGCAAAGCACCGTCCCCACACACTGGTCCCCGGGCGCCTGTCATGGTGCCCATTGCTCACTCAGGGTGATGGGTTAAATACAGAGGACACGTTTCACTGTGTGCACCGTGTGCTGTGCTGCTGTGTATCACATGTGACAATCACTCCACTTTAAAAAAAAGAAAACATGAACATAGCTGACATGGCGCGTACGAGTCGAGCCGTGAGACTCGGCGCCCCCTTCGCTCGCGCCGCACCCGGGGCCTGGTTGGGGGGTCGGTGGACTCGTGCCGTCAGCTGAATCCACGCATTCCTCGCCGAGGTGCGGAAAAGGACCCCGCCGCTGAACCGGGAGGAAAACGGCAACGTTCACGGCAAGCTGACTTCGTGCCAGTAGACCAAATCTAAGGTGCAGCACCTCCACCAATCAGAAAGGCGCGACGACCAGCGACCTAAATAACAACGTGGTTTAACCGCCCTGGCCTACTTATACACGCACCGGCACATTTTACCACGTTGGAGTTGCACTCGTCGCGTTTTCAAGGTGTGATCACGCATGTATACTTTTATGTGGCTTATAATACCGGTCAGCCGGGTACGGCAGGCCGAGGCGTTAGTCCCGCCCACTAACCTCGTATCTGACAGGCCGGGTGGGGGCGTGGAGAAACCACGACACAGAAACCCTGCCGGCTCCGGGTCCCTCCGGGTCCTCGCTTGCGTCAACGAGAGAATAGGGTTCTCCCTCAAATAGCTCAGCGCGCACCCCCTTCTCCTTCACCACTAACCCCATTATCCTCCGACACAGTCCGGGCCGGGACATTTCAGACAACAGGGTTGGGGGCGAAATGGAACTCATCATCACAAACAATTTACCCGCAAGACATCGTAAATATTGAGAACGTTCCATTAGTGGAGAGCTGCTTTAGAAAAACGTGCGACGATGAAGATCAACCAAAAATATCCGACATCTCAACAATAAAATGCCGACCCTCGAATAAACACCAAATGTCTTTGTGGATTTTTTCTCCGATATGACATTATTATTAGGCCCGTGCCGGCTTCCCCAGGTCAGACGGAGGTTTCCAGAGCAGAGGGGGACATCAGCGGGTGCCCGGCGCGAGGCATGTTTGGACAGAGGGACCACACAGGCGGGACCGGCTCCGCAGGGGCACATGTGAGGGCCATATGACATCCGGGGACTGGACTGCACATGAAGGGTTCGAAGCGGGGCGTGTCGAGGGGGCCACCGGCTGCCACTAGATGGCGCGGGTCTGGAGGAGGAAAACAGCAGCAGCAGCAGTTTTCCAGAAAACAGCAAAAACATCTCAATGTTGGCCCAGAATTCCCTCCTTCAACTTAATATCTTGTTAATATATATATATTTTATCACTGCAGGGTAATACTAGGTTAAACTCACACTTATTGATGTGCTTCATCAGAACTCATTTTAGATATTCATTTCAGACAACGCGATTGCTTGTTGTTCGTATATTTTAAAGTGATTATGCATGAAATGATGCCGCAATATAGCTGCACCGGGGCAGCATTGTCCGGGTGTAAAGAAATGTTGCATGAAATTATGAATGACCGCGTTACCGAAACCTTTAAACAACCAAACGAGTTTTATTTAACTCTGAAATGCGATGTACATGTAAAATGTATTTATTTATCGCCAACATGGAAATATGGCTTCACCTAAAACGTGATTCGTTGTGTATTCTCGAGCGAAAAGTCCGCCGCGCGTCCCTATTCCGCGTAATTACGCACCGCCGCGTCCCCGCCGCGTCCCCGGCGCCTACCTGCTCTCTCTGGATGCAGGGCAGCGACGTCCGCCTGGGCTGCCCGTGGTGCGCCATGTCCGCCGATGCCACGGAGCTGGACCTCCTCCGCCTTTTAAACGCCGGGACGCGCTCCCTCGCCGCCGGGCCGGGCAGCAGCCGGTCCGCATACCTGGCCAGCAGGACGCCCAGCACGCCCAGCAGGTACGCCAGGTACGGTCTCCAGCCGGCGCGGACCTTGCGCAGCGACACGAGCGACACGGTCCTGACGACGCCGACGAAGAGCACGACGGACACCCCCTGGCCGACCCGCAGCACCATCAGCGCCCCGCCGGCCACGCACAGCAGCGCCGCCGCCGTGGCCGTGAAGGACAGCAGCCGCCCGCCCGCCGCGCGTACCAGCCACTGCGCCGCCGCCTCTCCGACGTGGCAGGCGGCGAGCAGGAGCAGCGCGCCGCGCACCGACACGCCGCGGCGCCGCAGGTAGAGGCCGAGCCAGAGGAAGGCGCCCAGGAGGGCGATCGCGGGCAGGACGGGGACGGAGGGGACGGAGGGTCCCGGGGGCCGCTGCTGCGCGTCCCAGTCCACCAGCGACAGCAGCAGCGACAGCACCAGCGACGCGGACGCCACGCACGCCCACGCGTGGCTCGGTCCCGACGCGGAGTCGCGCAGGGGCGTCACGCACGCCTTCACGTAGCCGTTGCGCGCCCCGTCGGCCGTCGCCATCACGACTCGGCGCGCAGGTCCCAGATCAGTGCGGGAGCGGCGCATCTAGGCCAGCGGCGAGCCCGCGGCCGCGCTTCCCGGCGCATTTTCCCCGCGCTTCTCCCTCCGCGGACGCGCTGCGGGTCGCGGCTCTTCTGCCCGGAAACGGGGGCGCGCAGCGCGCACCCCAGCCCTGCTGCAGAACTTCTCAACCCCTCACCTGCACTGGAACCGATCAATTACCGCCAGCTAATCAATAATCAAGGGCCATTGATAGGTACGGATAATAACCCCGATTTTCTCCTGCTCATGAAAAAAAAATTGTGAAACACTGCAGCACAGCACACGGTGCACACAGTGAAATGTGTCCTCTGTATTTAACCATCGCCCTGAGTGAGCGTGTGGGCACCATGACAGGCGCCGGGGAGCAGCGTGTGGGGACGGGACCTTCATCAAGGGGACCTCAGTGGCGCCTCGGCATGAGATGTGGCAGAAGAACGAGTACGATCTATGGAGGCATCACCTCACAACTTACAGGATTTGAAGGGTCTGCTATTTATGGCCGATCAGTGTATTTTTGTATGTTCAGTTATTTTTGATTGGACAGAAAGGAAGACAAACCCTGATCTTGATCTTTTCTTCAACAGAAGCGCCTCGATATTTACTGGTGGGGCCAGACGTAGAAGAAAAATGGGCATCGGCCACTGAAGGTTGTGGACACAGAGGCGGCCATCCATCAGGCGGCTGAAACTGCCTCGGCTGCACATTTCTTTCCTCTCCAGGGAGTGTTCCTCTGGAACCCCGCTCCCTCCCTCGGCTTCCTTCACAGGAGCTGATGCTCAGTCAAAGCGAAGCGCCCACTATGTAGCCCCGCCTCCAAACACCCATGACGGCATTAAACATTCATGCGGGGCTGAATAGTGGAGTGTAATAAAGCGATGCAAGTTCACCGACGTCCCATAACATTATAACATCATTACACCCTGGACACAGATGATCCAGAAGCCTGCAGTAGAGCCGTAAATCTTGGTTCAGGCTCAATTTTTCTCATTTTAGTCGGTTCGGGAACCTCCCGTCTATAGTACCCATCCTTTCTGTCTATAGTACCCATTCTTCCTGTCTATAGTACCCATCCTTTCTGTCTAGAGTACCCATTCTTCCTGTCTATAGTACCCATCCTTTCTGTCTATAGTACCCATCCATTCTTTCTGTCTATAGTACCCATTCTTCCTGTCTATAGTACCCATCCTTTCTGTCTATAGTACCCATCCTTTCTGTCTATAGTACCCATCCTTCCTGTCTATAGTACCCATTCTTCCTGTCTATAGTACCCATCCTTTCTGTCTATAGTACCCATCCTTTCTGTCTATAGTACCCATCCATTCCTTCTGTCTATAGTACCCATCCTTCCTGTCTATAGTACCCATCCTTCCTGTCTATAGTACCCATCCATTCTGTCTATAGTACCCATCCATCCTTTCTGTCTATAGTACCCCTCCTTCCTGTCTATAGTACCCATCCTTCCTGTCTATAGTACCCATCCTTTCTGTCTATAGTACCTAGTACCCATCCTTTCTGTCTATAGTACCCATCCTTTTGGTCTATAGTACCCATCGCTAGTGACTTTGTTTCAGTGATTGGTAAAAATGTTTTGCATGATTAAAATTTTTTTATCAAATGTAAAATTTTAAGGAAAAGTTCATTTGACTTGCAATTCTCGGTGATGCGTGTTAATTATCGAGAGAGAGAGATGTGAAAATGAATGCTGAGGAGGTGAAACGGAGGATATCATATTTTAAACTAGCTTGTTTCCTTTCCCTCTTAGTCCAGGGCTTGTAGCGCACAAGGAAAGCCGGACTTTTAAAGCACCATACTTGTTTGATTCTGTTTGGCTCGTGTCGGGTCGAACTTTTTTTTCTTTCCTCTCGCCTTCACTCTTCTGAAAAGCTGAACTGTAACACACATTACAACTGCACTGTATGTAAACTTATTGCACATTAATTTTGTTTCACACTGTTTTGCTGGAGCGATCCCATAGACAGGAATCAAATATGACGGAGAAGGTCCTACTTTCGTGGCCAAAGCCGCCCTGAAGCACTACAGCTCTGAAGGTGTCTGCTGTGGTATCTCCAACCAGGCCATCAGCAGCAGAACCATTAAATCCCATAAACTGGAAGCTGGATTGCATTTGTTTTTCCTGCACCTCCCACATATTTTTAGTTGGTTGGAGATCTGATTGATGTTCTACACCAAGAAACGTTGCCGAGTGAAGAGACGTGTTTCAGAGGGTGTATGGAGGTGTGGACTGACAGCCTTGGGGACCCCACATGGGCCCTGGGACCTGACACAGAAAACATGGGAGGAACCCACGATGGAGAACACTGAGGACGCAGTCATCTGTTTTTGTCCTCATGTCTCTTGGAGATGAAAAATGAGCTGATTCCCTCGGCTTCTCTACCGAGGCTGAACAGGGAGGGACGATCTGGGACGGAATTCCACTTTCGCTGCTAGTACATCACAGTGCTAATGCGAACCCTGCCTTGGCAGCGTCTTCTACCATCCAGCCTGTGTTCTCGTGAAAGTGCCAGAGCTCGAAACCAAAGGAAGCAGACCGTTCCCAAGGCTGCTGGACAGGAACGCTGGCCGCTGTAAAGAATCCTCACACGTCAATTACCCACAGACAGCAACAGGAAAGGCTTGTTTAGAGTTCATCTGGGAAAAAAATGGTGGCATACGCTTCCAAACAGGCAGACATTTCGCTCTTAACCACCTTGGTGTAATTCTGTCAATCACTTCCAGAACCCCGGCGGTCAGCACGCCAAGCCAGAAGACTTCAGAAGCGCGGAAAGTGCACGTATTTAAAAACCAGCGCCGCCAATAGTAACCTCCTGAAAGGGCAACAGGGACCCTGTGCAGGTACATGCAGTTTGGTGGCTTCGTTTTTACTGATCAATGTTAAAAGTGAGCAGGTGTGGCTGAACAGATTTTATCCTCCGCACCCTGGCGCGGGGCCTGCTGGTTCTAGAACCTAACAGCTAGTCAGCATTTTCATCGCAACCGCCCCGGTGTAACTTCAGCATTTCTTTTATTCCGTTAGGCTGTAAATCATCCGTTTACTAGTCAGAATTTTGGAATGTTACCGTGTGACTGCGTGCGCGTTCAACAACCACAAATGTGCACAAAAGTCCTAACAGATGTTAAGTTTCAAATTTGAACGGAGAGCCAATGGCTTTTGGACAGACCCCTGTTCTCCTTCAAAAAATGTGGGACGTTTGCTGCAAGGGGGGGAACCTGGCGCCCCTGGGCATGTGACCAAATGTCCTTACAATTCATCTGTGGCCACGGACAGAACCTCACACATTACACAAGGTCCCCACTAATACCACAAGATCCTACACATCCTCCCTTCACACCTTACATCGGATTGGTTGGTTCAGTATTTTCTGATCAGCTTTTTAGAAGCCCGACTCTACACGGGCCAGGGAAGGTCTGGCTGAAAATTTGCATTCCTACATCAAGGATAAATATACATGTGCAAAAATGTGAAATAAAGCAAAATAAAGACATTGTAGGGGGGGGGAACAGCTGCGCCACACTGCTAGCAGACTTGGGTAACATTAAAAAGTCCTGCCATGGCCCCTCCCACTGACTCCTCCCACCCAACCCTGGCGGGTCAAAAGCACAAAAGCATGACTCTCGTCATCGTGGTGAAGATGCAAGAGTGATGCCATCAGCTCAGGGTTGCAAGAATGCATGGTGAATTATTTAGAATGTGTGTAACACATTCCACATTCATAATTAAGTCCTTAAAGACGTCAGCCCACGATGAGATGCATCTTCTTATGCATAATTTTCAGTCTTTGCCCATCGTTATTATCATACATTGTCTTACATTTTGTGCATATGGTCCTCCGTACACGCTTTCAGCAAGGTGCCTCTTCTGCAGGATTGCCATACAAAACAGCAAATTATAATATGATTTAATATATATGCTATATATCAGACATATAGTTAAAAAACTATATTCATTTTAGAAATTGTATTCAGAATGAAATGTTATTGTCAGTTTAAGAGAAAATTGCATCATTGTAAGTGGGTACTTTAAACGTGTTTAACAAGAACGGTGAGGCGTGGTTTTATATTTTATATCATATATTCAGAACGAGAAGCGGCTACTGTCTAATTTTCACAGCGCCTGTTTGTCTCGTGAAGCAGGCGGCCATCATGGTTACCTGCCGAGTGACGGCGTGGAACAAACGGATCAGTCATCCCTCGCATTTCCTGTTCGGCAGCTGACCGCTCGGACAGCCGAAATTCCTACGAGGAAACGCATTTCCATACATCACATGCGGCGTGCGTCATTCTGTACTTCTGTAGGAACTTCTTCTGTAGAGAGTTGTCCACTGGGTCTGGAAGTCCTGGGTTCATGCTGCCCGGTCCTGGGACCTCCTTCGGGTCCGGAGGGGACGTGGAACGCTGCTCGAGCTCCGGGTCGTCAGCTTCCCGTATTTCACGAGACAAACGGCTCATTTTGGCTTCTTGATTGCCGTGGTTTCATTACGGGTCAGTAATTGTCTCGCTTTGAACGAAGACCTCATTACTTACTGGTCCCCGACTAGGAGAAAGTGTGAGGGGTCACGCTCGTGACCCCCCGACTCCGACACAGCTGTCGAGGTACAAAAAAAACCCCAACATTCAGCCAACAGCGGCCTGAATAATTCATGAGACGAAATGGAGTGAAAGCGGGGCCGCGTCTGAAGCCTCTCCAGGCTCCGAGGTCCAGCCGTCTCCGCGTCCAGGTGAGCCTCCAATTGGACCGCCATCACCGGAGGGCCCTTCTGAAGTCGGCCGGCTCTCAGATGCGGCCCATTGGAGAGGAATGTTTAGACGTGCTGTTTTTAGAAGCCGGAGAGGAGTTCCAATTAAAAATGGCCCTTTGGACCACTTCCTATTCACGGCCACACACACACACACACACACACACACACACAGACACACACTCACCATGCCGTATGCTCATTAAAAGTGCAACAGCAGCTCTGTACCTCCTACGTTGCACCAGTGTCACCCCGGTCTGGAGCTGAGATCAGACAGGAGCGAAGCATCTCACCACCAAAATACACAAAATGCACAACAATACTGACCATTAACATCACATGTGCTGATCCCAACACCCTCCCAAGTCCCCACACAACACCCATTCTCCACCTTCGCTATTACCACAAACCAAGAGAGACGGAACTTTCCCAGCCACGTCCCATCCAGGAGGGAACAGGGTAACATTGTGAGGATTTATACACTATTAGATTGATTTTGTACTCTCATGGTCCGACTGAAATAAGTCAACCATGAAGTACTGTATCTTCACGTTTTATATTTCTATCCATTTGAGCAGTTGATGTGGGTCACACAGCACAGGTGACACACGACAATATGTGTCCTCTGTATTTAGCCATGACCTTGTGGCACCTTGGCGATAATATCCTGAAAAACCAAAATATATATCAACTTTTGATTTCAAATTGTTGCTTCCGAGGCCAACTGATAAACCAGATCACTCTTCGCTGTAACGCTGCGTGTAATACGAGTGGCGCTGCGTCTTTTAACACCGCCAGCAGTTCCAGCACCGGCGCTGTGATGTAAACGGCGGATACAGGAAGTGAGCGGTTGCAGCTCTCGGAATAAGACCGGGCTGCAGTGCGCGCTGCGCTTGGACATTCTGAGGCCAGGGTGCTGTAATGCCTTCGTGTTTGTCCAGCCGCTGCCAGTGAAAACAGGCCGCGTCCTCCTCGGAGCTGAGACACGCTCGGCGCAACAAACGTGGCCTTTCATTGGGGCCCGGGGGGACACTGGAGCGGGACCTGGGGCCCGGGGCCGAGGTGATGACTGCACATGCTCAGTTCCTGCCCCGCCCCTCTGGCATGTTTTCCTAAACACCAGGAATGTTGTTAAAGGTGCTGCGCCTCCTCCCTCCCTCGCGCCTCCGCCTTTCATCCGTCCCGCTCACCGGGACAAGTTCCTCTCCCGATTTCTGGGTCACTTGGGTTCAAAAAACAAACCGTCGTTTCACACTGAGAATATGAAAAAACAGGCCTGTCAGTCGATAAAAAGAATCAACAAATTAATCACGATTAATCAGAATTATTTGTGATTTAAATCATTTATCGTTACAGAGACTCGAGATGCAACAGCAGTGAGGCCGTAAGGGAATATTTTAAATGTATGGCAGCGATTAATACATTAATTTCTTAATAGGAAAACAGAACTGTTTCTAAAAAAAATTTCCTGTCTGTATTAAAGTTGACGCTTAAATGCATTTTTTTTTTTAAGTCTGTGACTTTATTGGTCACAAGGCTGTGTTTCTGTGTTCTGTGTCATGCACTCAGATATGGACAATGACTGTCAATTTTATTGTCAATATAAGTGGTAAACTCACACTGGCCAAGACCTTTTGTCAATATGCATCCGACCAACTGACGTTTAGCGTGGACACATGTCCTGGGAGCCAGTGGAACATCGTCCTTACCCAGAGAGTGTCCGAGCATGGAGGGACATTTACATACCTGCACACATGCAAATATCACCCAGGAACGAAGGGGGGGGGACAGGCTGTGCACGTCACGCCTGACGCAGCGAAAAATCCCGCTGAGCAGCAGAGGTGCTCGCAAACCGCTGGCAGGGACGAGAAGTCTTGTGCGCGTCTCAAACTCACGTGCTCATGTCAACGTTTTCATGGTTCCGCAGTGTTCTAGGTGTTCTAGGCAGCGAGAGGGGGGTCATGTCCTGTGTGGTACAGTATAGTGCACAACATCAGGTTGTAGTACAGTCCACCATGGCATCTGTTAATCCTTCCACACCGACTGTAGTAAACGGTGGGTTTTTACATTAAAATTTAGGGCATTTACGAGCGCCTTACAATCAGTGGTGACAGATATTGTCCCCCCTTTTCAATTCGAAACAGACTTCCCATGTTGTGCCATATGCATTAAATACTCATCACAAAAATAAAATTCAACCCAGGCCAGAGGCTGTCATCTACCCATTCCGCATCGCTCTCTGCGCCATGGATGCTACGAACCACTGGCAATGCGGCGAACTTGTTTATTGGATGATGCACAGGAGATACCAGGATGTGCTGCAGTCAGCAAACCCCGCGTGCAAGTCTGAAGATCGTTACTGAACAATAGGGTGTCAGTCACTGGCCCAGTTAAATATTGCTAATATACGAGAGGAAGAAGGAACTAATTCCCACGATGGGGGAAAATATTGCAACGAGTGCAGATGGGAGCATATGGAGAAATAAATGTAAAAAAAAAAGAAAAAAACGCAACAACAATTTGTGTGAAGCGATGAAACAGACTCTGGATATTGTGGACGGGGGGGATTGAGAATTTCAGTTTATAGCTGATGGTGGGACGCTGTACACATCTACTGGGAGACAGGATGTGACTTTATTTCATGGAAGACTGGATGTTTTCAGAGAAAAGTTGCTGAAGTCACGGCAGCACGTGCAGTTGAGGTGGGAAATCGTGACCTCAACCCATAAGCGCGCCATGCATAAGCTTAGCTCTGAGATGCGCTTTAAAGATTAACCAGTCGAAATCCCATTGTGCTAAAGGTAGTTTTACTCTCGACAGGAGACAGAGAACGAGGGGGGTGGGGGTGGGGGGGTCAGTGGTTAAAGCTCAGCTGGGTTCTCGCGTCTCATTGCATGCCTCGCTTTTCCAAAATTGTTTCCATCAGACGCCGGTGTCTCGCTCGTGCCTCGGAGGAACAGAAAATACACAGCTTCCTGTCTTTTGTCTTAGTCTAATGTCAATACACACGCTAGCCAGACATCTGGGAGCAGGGATCTGCACAAGTCCAACTTTCTAACGTTGCATTCCGGTTGTTTCACCACGGGGGGGATGGGGGACTCTGGGGGACAAGAGCATCTACAAAGTCAGAAGACCAAGGTTTGGAACGTCAACCAAACTCTGCAGATGCACAGTTGCAGGTCAGAAAGGTGGAAAATCTGTAATAACAACAAGAATTAAGTCACCAGGTTCTTTATTTAGAAGGATGAGGACTTACTTGAGCCACGTACCCAGAGGGAGAAGGACATTTAGATAATAAAGCATTACAAGGAGGTCATAACACAATGTAAACATGCATATTGCATCGTCTCTCCTTTGGGGTACCTCAGGGTTTAATGCTGGGACCTCTTGTTTTTCCCCCTGATATCAATAAAGTCATTTTGTGCTTTTGTCTGTTTTTATTTTCTGTTCCACCTCCTTGGGTCTGATTAGCAGTCATACCACTGCCACATAGACAGTTTTCCTTCCATAGAATTAAAATTTCAAAGGTTTTCCCAAAAATCTTCTCACTGGAGCTCAGGAGACAGAATAGCTTAAGTTCCTAAGCTGAGTTGTGCCAGCAGGAGTGTAGGTTCACCGTGAGCCCAGGCACTCCAGTTGAACAGATGGAAAAGCATGTCCTGCACCGTCTCAGAGAAACAACAGTAAAACTTGCACCAGGCACAGCAGCGACTAAATGACTTCCTGAGTGTGTGCTCGCCCATTTCCTGCTCGGTTTCTTTGTGGCGTTGGGACTTTTCCTGGAGACGGACGTGTCCCCCAGGGCCACACCTCCACGGTCTTGGCCCGTAAGGCTAATAGGCCTCTCAGCCCCCAGACGTGCCAATCTTGCCCCAATCTAATCTGCAGCCCAGGAAATCCAACAAAAACTTGTTATTCCCTCTTGTCGGAATAGAAAAGTGCTCTTTCCTCCACGCCGGCTCGCTTGCGTCAAACACACTGATAAGCGGTGACTGCTAACCCTTCAGGAATCTGTGGATAAAAGCCACTTTTATCAGTGGCTGATTGCGTCCCTGGTCACTGCTCCCGGCCCCAGCAGGTGAGAGGGATTCTGGGAATGTGACTGGGCCGAGGGTGAGTCTCGGCCATGTGTGTGGATGCACTGTGTGCTGTTTTTTAGCGTCTGCAAAAGTGCAGAAGTTCAGGATGGAAGTCCCATTTGAAATAAAAAAATATGTGTCTCTGCAGGAGACCAAGCAGATGGACTTTTCCTCGTTCGATTTTGTGACAGCATCTGCCCAAAAAGGCCAGGAGTGGCGCCAACCGCATTGCATCTGGAACGTGTTTCCTGCCATTTGCAGCATAAAAACACACCGCACACGCTCATTTGTGTCTCATGCAAATGCCACCAGAGGGGACCGGCCCGATACGTAACACCAGGCCTGCTGGACCAGGTCTGGTGTTGGTGCGCATCTAAGATCCTGACGAAAATGGTTCCTGTCTCACCATGCTTAGTTCCGGTTGGTGTCTCCATCAGGTTCCCCTGGCTGTGCACCATTTAGAGATTTATCAGCCATCAATACCTTTAAAAACTGAAGCCAGCCAATCAACACACTGGGTTCAAACAGTGCTGCAGTGTTAAAGCCGTCCAGGTAAAGTTCTGTTTTACTTCCTGCAAAACCTGAGTGGCCAGCAAACAAACCACAGTCATTTACATTTACGCCATTTACCAGACGCCCATACATTTATCAAGAGCGCCTTACAGTCAGTAGTTACAGGGACAGTCCCCCCCTGGAGACACTCAGGGTTAAGTGTCTTGCTCAGGGACACGATGGTAGTAAGTGGGGTTCGAACATGGGTCTTCTGGTTCGTAGTAGAGTGTGTTACCCGCTAGGCTACTACCACCAGTCATAAACACAATGCACGTTTATGCAAATTTGCACACAATTTTTGCATCAAATCCATAGCGGAGGAGCGAGCAGCATGATGTTCCTCACAGTGCCTGAGAGAGGAACTTCAGCAGATCCACTCGTAATTAGCAAACAAAATGTTGCACAGAATTAAACCAGGCAGGGGCAGTACGGGGTGCAAACGGGTTCATAACGGCAAATTTCCAACCCAAATGTAACCGTCCCAGTAACCGTCACTGGATCTGGAAGCTGGAGCACCGACTTCAGCAGCGGCCGTGTGTTCTTTGACAACGTTCCCAGTCACTGATCCATTCGTTTCGAATGTCTCAATTATCCGTTCCTCCATTTCGTTCTAACTGGTTACCAACTGCAGGTGACAGCGGGGAGCGCAGGAGGGGAAACGTGGACATGAAAAGCACCAGATTGCGGGGAGACGTTGTTCGGGGGACAGCTGCAGGTGGCTCTCATTACCCACAATCAGGCCTTGGTGATTAGGAGATAATGACCTGTCCGCACCGCATCAAGCCGCGTTCGGGGGTGACCTCGTCCCCGGCGCCGGCTTCGCTAACCAGCCAGAGACACAAAGCGCAGGCGAGAAATATGGACGAAACGTGGATAAATTTAGCACTAAATGGCACGAGGCCCTGAACGTCTTTTGTATGTGGGACGTCTTGGACAAGAAAGACCCATCGGGACGCCGCAGGACGTTTTAAAATCATTAAAGGGCCTGACCTTTCATATTTATTAATTTATACTAAAACCCAGACTGCATTCACAGTAGGTTCTGCATTTAATCTTCTTCAGCATTGCGTATCTTTTTAACTGATTACTAAAAAACTATTAAGAATGAAAAGAATTTACATTCAGTTCATAAATAACTATATATTTATGTAAACCTGATAGGTATTAAGATATTAAGTGACTTGCAATACAGCGCGTATGAACAGTCGCATTATTAACAATTTCTTGTGTGTTGATGTTCTCTGAAGCAAGAAGCAAAGTCCCAAAAGAGGCACTTCCCACCGAGCCAACGAGAGTAAAAGACGTGAGACATCCCGTCGTGACGCGTGACATCCCGTCTGAGGGCCTGGCGAGTGACTGATGGGTGGTCAGATGGCGGGAAAGGGGGACATTAGAAACGGGACTGGGACTGGGAGCCACTGGTGTCGTTTGTGAGAATGTGCGGAAAAAGGCTGTGAACCCGATGCAGGACGGTGCACCGTAATCTCTTATTTATCACGCTTGCCGACTCGCCTGCCGGTCAGATGGATGCTGCTGCAGGGATGTTATATAAAAATTGCTGGTGGGACACGATGTCTCTCACAAAGACAGTGACGATCTTTTTTTTTTCTAGACATCATTTCCCCCCAAATTATCAACAAAAGAGGCTGATTTGGTCCTTTTCTTGGTGTTCGTCTTGCCCGGCATGAGGAGTCTTCCACAGTGACGTCCGCAGAAGGTGCCGGAACCCGGTCACACACGGGGACGCCACATCGTCCTCAGTCGTCTCTGTCCCGCTAACACGCGCAGCTTTACTGGTCCTCCAAGGCAACAAAAAGAACCGTATAAAATACAGTTAATACAGTAAAATACAAATCTAATGAAAGGCAATTAAAAACAACATGACTTCAATTAATTGGGCATTAAGGACATTTTTTGCTAAAATGTAAATAACTAAATAAAATGAAAGATTTAATAATGAATTAAGTCTTCGTATGTGGCAGAACATGGTTTATTATATTAACACTGACCGCACAGTTTTACACATAATGAATAATTATCGATCACGAAGGCGCGACTCCTGATGTCGTTTCCGTTTTCTCTTTTCTCACGGAATTCCAGTTTCCCGGTGCCACCGATCACGAGCAGGACCCGCCGGCATATCCGCGAAGCGTCGCGCCTGAACCCGAGATTCTGGGCTTTAGCAGAACCAGCCGGCCTCGTCCAGCGGCCTGCTAATGAGCACCACGCGTCACCGTCACCATCCAACACGAGCTGGTAGTGAACACTCGCCGTGTGGGTTCACGTGAGGACGCCATGCGCAGCCGTGGCCCTGGGGGACCCGCTCGGGGGACCCTCAGCTATGGCCGGGATATTTAGAGGTGCCAATTTATTTTTCTTGTCCGCGCCTGCAAGTGATATGACTGCGGCTCCAAAACCCCTGACCCCGTGACCCCCGACCTCATGTGGACGAGTCTCTGCAGAGCGGTTAATAAGTGCTGCGTGGCTAAAATGGACCCTCGCTGGAGCCTAGCGACCTTTAAAAAAAATAAAAAGTCCTCTTCTAATTGGCTCAATCAATCAGGTCGGAGGCCATTCATCAGCGTGCAGCACACTGAACCAATTAAAGGGCGAGAAGCGGCTCCAATTCGTTCCCTCATTAATTAGCCAGTAAATCATCCGCCGTCGGCGCGGTTTACGGTGAACTAATCGGCGGGCGGGGCCCTCTGTTCCGCGATGTGAGTTACGGCCGCCGCGCCGGGACGACGTCAGTTCAGCGCTCCTGATTAGGCCGCAGATTTACTGCCGTACGCTGCGACCGGGCCGTTTGTGGGAACGTCGCCGCCCTGCTGTCATGAGTGAGTTTTACGGCGCAGTTACGGCGCGGCCTGGATGTTTGCTGGTTAAATGAACTCACTTCTCCTTTTCCCGGCCTGAGATACTGTGCGGCTCCTGCCGCCCCGAGGAGCTCGGTGGGGAGAAAAGCGCACGTCATCATCACCGCACCGGGCAAATTATCGCCATTTCTCCTTAACCCTTCAAATGCAAGTATTTTCACTTTTGCACATGGGCCCACAAAATTTCAAGAGTTAAAGACCAAAATGTGCATTAATCTATTTTTTCATTTTGAGTTTTGAACCTTCACATACATCCTGGTTATGGTCCACCAGCGGAAAAGGCGATTGTGATGTTGTAGTATATCAAGATTTCAACCACTGAAGCTCTGAAGGTATCTGCTGTAGCGTGCACTTAGAACATTGTCTAATTGTTCAAACGTTACATGTAGCACCAGGTTATAGAGAAACATTGTTTAAATGTTACATGTAGCACCAGGTTCTGGAGAAACATTGTTTAAATGTTACATGTAGCACCAGGTTCTGGAGAAACGTTGTTCAAACGTTACATGTAGCACCAGGTTATAGAGAAACATTGTTTAAATGTTACATGTAGCACCAGGTTCTGGAGAAACGTTATTTCTTATAACACGTATATAACTGAAATGACAATAAAGCTGAACTTCAACTGTTGTTGTCCACGTTGTTCTCCATGGATCTGAGGTGTTTCTCCACCACATCCCACGGATGCTCAAACCGGCTGAGAGCTGGAGAACTTGGAGAACACCCAGGAGAACACCATCTAGCGTGGTGAAAGAATGTTGGCCCACGTGAACCCCAGAGCAGGGTCGCCTCGTCTTCTTACTCGAGCATTCATCAGCAGGTCAGAACCTGCTCAGATGTGCATCAGCTCAGGTGTCATTTCTCAACTAGAACCTGTGAACCATGTGTTGGGTTTTGGAGCTGTGTTGGTTGAACTGTTTTAATCGGAAAGTAAAATGTCCACCAGCGAGCTGTTTAGTGCACGCAGCAAATGAAAGGAAAAGAAGTGAGCGGTTGTTAGGACCACAAGACCACGATGGAGAACAGGTCATGTTCAGCCTAAAGCGCCACCCTGCTGTAAGTCAGCCTGTCGTTCTGTACACCGCGTTCCAGTCGTCGAACAGCCAGTTCCCCGTGGACGCCCGTCATCAGGAACACCTTGGTGTTCTGTCATGGGGCGGAACGTTTGATGGCCATCTCATCGAAATGAACACATTTCCCAGGTCCAAAAACGATCACATCGTTACTTTAGTTATGAAATAAGGAACAAACCAAAACAAAACTGTCACGGCGGCGCAGGACGGATAGGACACAAAGTCTGGGACACACAGAGATCTAATGGGCGAAACAAGAAAGACGGCAGGAAACTACAAGCACACAGGAACGGGGATCACACAAAAGACACGGGAAAGCTAGTGTCAAAGATAGTGACAAAAAATGAAAAAATATGGTTTATAACGGCCATCCATGTTTTAAAGCAATGTGATTTAATGCAACAAAATGGACACACAAAACAGTGAACAAAATTCCATCTTATCCTACGCTGCACGCTATGCTACTGTGCTCTTGCATTCGGAGATATAAAGGTAGAAAGAGATAAAGAGATGATGCCTGCTGATTGGTCCCGTACTGGTGCTGTAGTTGCTGAAGATGTACAGATGTTCCCAGGTAGGTGAGCTACTGACATGGGCACAGAAGACGCGTTAGAGACTACGGTGGACATTAAAAAAACAGGTAATTAGGGCAGAAACGAGGACCGGCGCTGATACAGGAGTCACGGCCGGAGCTGCTCACCTCTCTGCGAGAGTAATCATGGGCGATGACAGCTGCTCACGCTCAGGGGAGCCTGGGAAGGGGGGCGGCAACAATGATGATGATGATCGTCATCATCGCCATCATCCTCACTGGCTCTGGGCAGCGGGAGCTCCCATTACAGCGCCGATCTTCACAAGATTCAAAAGGGCGTCAATTTACCAGATCCAGCCCATTCAGCCAACGCAGCTTAAATAAAGATGCGGTCCACAGGTCAGAAGACTGGGCCCGCTCTCCGGGTGAAAAACTATTAAAAAACATATACGTTATTACAAGACGTTATTACGAGACAACACTGTTGTCTTGTAATAACTGATTAAAACAATGTAACTGAACATTTCATCCAAACCATCCCCCCTCACCTTCATAACAGACGATTCGCTGTGATCCAAAACCCTCCCAGCACCTCTTCAAACAGAGAAGTGAATGTTAATGTACTAAAAAATACTTGTCTGACCCGTCACTTTATTTCAGTATGTACCGTTGTTTAAATGTTACATGAAGCACCAGGTTCCAGAGAAACGTTGTTTAAATGTTACATGTAACACCAGGTTCCGGAGTAACATTGTTTAAATGTTACATGTAGCACCATGTTCAGGAGAAACGTTGTTTAAATGTTACATGTAACACCAGGTTCTGGAGTAACGTTGTTTAAATGTTACATGTAGCACCAGGTTCCGGAGTAATGTTAAAATGTTACATGTAACACTAGGTTCCGGAGTAACATTGTTTAAATGTTACATGTAGCACCAGGTTCCGGAGTAATGTTTAAATGTTACATGTAACACCAGGTTCCGGAGTAACGTTGTTTAAATGTTAAATGTAGCACCAGGTTCCAGAGAAACATTGTTTAAATGTTACATGTAGCACCAGGTTCTGGAGAAACGTTGTTTAAATGTTACATGTAGCACCAGGTTCCGGAGTAACGTTGTTTAAATGTTACATGTAGCACCAGGTTCCGGCGAAACATTGTTTAAATGTTACATGTAGCACCAGGTTCTGGAGAAACGTTGTTTAAATGTTACATGTAGCACCAGGTTCCGGAGTAATGTTTAAATGTTACATGTAGCACCAGGTTCCGGAGAAACATTGTTTAAATGTTACATGTAGCACCAGGTTCCGGAGTAATGTTAAAATGTTACATGTAACCCTAGGCTCCGGAGTAAAGTTGTTTAAATGTTACATGTAGCACCAGGTTCCGGAGTAATGTTTAAATGTTACATGTAACACCAGGTTCCGGAGTAACGTTGTTTAAATGTTAAATGTAGCACCAGGTTCCAGAGAAACATTGTTTAAATGTTACATGTAGCACCAGGTTCTGGAGAAACGTTGTTTAAATGTTACATGTAGCACCAGGTTCCGGAGTAATGTTACATGTAGCACCAGGTTCCGGAGAAACATTGTTTAAATGTTACATGTAGCACCAGGTTCTGGAGAAACTTTGTTTAAACGTTACATGTAGCACCAGGTTCCGGAGTAACGTTGTTTAAATGTTACATGTAGCACCAGGTTCCGGAGAAACATTGTTTAAATGTTACATGTAGCACCAGGTTCTGGAGAAACGTTGTTTAAATGTTACATGTAGCACCAGGTTCCGGAGTAATGTTTAAATGTTACATGTAACACCAGGTTCCGGAGTAACGTTGTTTAAATGTTACATGTAGCACCAGGTTCCAGAGAAACATTGTTTAAATGTTACATGTAGCACCAGGTTCTGGAGAAACGTTGTTTAAATGTTACATGTAGCATCAGGTTCCGGAGTAATGTTACATGTAGCACCAGGTTCCGGAGAAACATTGTTTAAATGTTACATGTAGCACCAGGTTCTGGAGAAACGTTGTTTAAATGTTACATGTAGCACCAGGTTCCAGAGTAACATTGTTTAAATCTTACATGTGACACCAGGTTCCGGAGAAACTTTGTTTAAACGTTACATGTAGCACCAGGTTCCGGAGTAACGTTGTTTAAATGTTACATGTAGCACCAGGTTCCGGAGAAACATTGTTTAAACGTTACATGTAGCACCAGGTTCCGGAGTAACGTTGTTTAAATGTTACATGTAGCACCAGGTTCCGGAGAAACATTGTTTAAATGTTACATGTAGCACCAGGTTCCGGAGAAACGTTGTTTAAATGTTACATGTAGCACCAGGTTCCGGAGTAATGTTTAAATGTTACATGTAACACCAGGTTCCGGAGTAACATTGTTTAAATGTTACATGTAGCACCAGGTTCCGGAGAAACATTGTTTAAATGTTACATGTAGCACCAGGTTCCGGAGAAACATTGTTTAAATGTTACATGTAGCACCAGGTTCTGGAGAAACGTTGTTTAAATGTTACATGCAGCACCAGGTTCTGGAGAAACATTGTTTAAATGTTACATGCAGCACCAGGTTCTGGACAAACGTTGTTTAAATGTTACATGTAGCACCAGGTTCTGGACAAACGTTGTTTAAATGTTACATGTAGCACCAGGTTCCGGAGAAACATTGTTTAAATGTTACATGTAGCACCAGGTACTGGAGAAACGTTGTTTATGCATTACATGTAGCACCAGGTTCAGTTTCACTATGTAACGTCTAACACGTATGTAGCTGGAATAACAATAACTTGAACATGAACTCATTTGCTCTGTAAAATAACTGCTGTTCTGTTGTGTTCTACGTTGCACCGACGGTCCATATTTTGTTGCAGCGTGATGATAATAAATTTTTACTTATTTACTTACCTATAGTTTCATTACGTTTTAATTCCCATGGAAGTAAAAGCAACAAAAGACTGGGTGTCCAAAGACCTCGACCTCTGACCTTTGACAGGGGTCTGTGATGGCGGTCCTTGTTTACAAATTGTTCCACGCTGGAGCAGTCGGTCCTCAGTGCCACACAGCCAATTATGAGGCGGTTCAACTTGGTTCAGTTCGGTGCTTTGATGTTTTTTTTTATAGTTTGCTGTTCTCGGCGACCCCGAGATGGGGGTCAGCAGCGGTGAAGCCGTGTGCAGAAGCACAGATGTGATTTCAGGCCCATCCTCGCTTTCTGAGAAGTAAGCATTAGCAGGTGGTTTGCTGTTTCTTTTTTTTTTCAGAAGAGTTTAGCGCTGGCAACACAATCGTTTCTTTGTGATGGAAGCGTCCCCCCCCCCCCCCGTTTTTTAGGATTAATGGAACTGCTTCAACATGTGTGTGGTTTGGAAAGCCTGGCTCAGCCGAGAAAGCTGCTGCAGCTTCATGCATATGAAATAAATTCCCAAAACATCGGCACTGCAGAACAGGAGAGAGCAGGAGGGGGGGGAACGCTGGCTGTTGTCGTGCGCGGTAAAAAAACGGCGAGTTCAGGAGTCCAGCCCTGCCCCCCTCGCCTGGCAGCGGCCTCGGTTTTCCTGACTCGGCCGGAGCGGGAGAGGCTCATAAAGGCAGATTTGTGAACACAAAAGGAAGCCAGAGAGGCTGCAGCCGCAGTAAAGCAGAACGTTTCGGATTTTCACCGCAATTACCGTACATGCGCCTGTTTTTTACTGCCGCGCACGGCGGCTGGACAAGGCGGTGGAAACTGGCTAATAAAGAGTTCGCACGGCGAGCGTTTTACTGGGCTGGCGAGGAGGAGGAGCGTGTTTATTGGTGCTCGGAGGATTCGTAGCGCCGTACGCGCCGAGCGACTATTTTACCCTGGCGTGGAGCGAGGGACAGAGGCCTGTCAGTCACGAGGGGACAACCAGACAAACAAAACCTGCAATCGGAGTCTGGCGGTTAAATACGGCGGACACGCTCCACCGTGTCACCGCGTGCTGCGCTGCAGTGTCTCACAATGACAATCGCTTCACTTTCACGATGGCAAGTCAACATGTGCACCTCCTCCAGTCTACGCAGCGTTTATTACGGTCACGGGTGGCCAATCAAATTTTACGTCCAGATGCAAAATTAGCAAAAAAAGATGAAAAATATTGTTCATTTTTTTGGAGTTTTATGCCAAAGCCGGTATGAATAAAGATCGTGGCTCTGCCCGTGTTGGTTCAAGGCTACTTTCTCGTCATCAGCAGCTTTATACACAGTGTGGTGAGATGATGTGTCCCCATGTCTCCGGTGCAACATATAGTAACACTGAACATTACACCCGACAAGGACAAAAAGTGCAGAAGGACGAAAACACTCCAGTACTAATGTGGGTGGAGAATGGAAACCTTGTTGAATGGTATTGGCATGGACGAGAGATGAATTCCAGATTTTAGTCTACATATTAGTGCGTTTGAGTATTAAAGTAAAGTTCAGGTAGTGCTTATAAGACAGCGTCCTCTCTGGGTTGGACACTGGGACGGGCTCCGGCAACCTCAAAATTTACATTTACATTTACCCTTATTCAGAGTGACTTACAATCCGTAGTGACAGGGACAGTCCCCCCTGGAGACACTCAGGGTTAAGTGTCCTGCTCAGGGACACGATGGTAGTAAGTGGGATTTGAACCTGGGTCTTCTGGTTCATAGGCGAGTGTGTTACCCGCTAGGCCACCACCACCCTAATGTAGCCATACTACCCACAATCCCCACTGAGCATGAAAGAGGGATGCGGGATGGGAGCTGGATGACGAGGGAGCGCTCTGCTTTGCTTCTGAACTCATCTAAGTGAGGAGAGAAGATCGTGTGTGAAGCAGAATGCCGCTTATTATACATCTGGCAGTCATCAGAACTCGACCCGGGGACGCCGACCCAACACCTTACTGCACCGTGGTGAAAAGACACGGCGGAGAACCCGGCTCAGGCTTGTAGAACATCAAGTCGGTCCAGATTGTCAAATCACCGGGTTGCGATTTAGTTTCATAAATGACTCGCGTCCGCAGGAATTTGAGCCAAAATCTGAGGGTTCCTCTCATTATCGCCGGCTCGTGAGGAATGTGGGGTGATGGAGGGGGCGTGGCCATCGGCGGGTGCCGAACCCGAGACCTTATTGGATGTCATTGTAAACACATCTGGACGGCGGTTTCCTGTGTGGTTTTTTTCTTCGCGACCGGGATCCAATTTCGCCTCTTTATCAGAAGGCCAGATCTGACCTCCGACCCCCAGCGTTTACCTAGAAACCCGTCTCTGGCTTGTAAGAAGAGCGAGTGAGGCGAACTGGAAGACGAGGCAGCTTCGCTTTAAATAGTCAAAAATGCAACATGCTTTAATATCAACCGATTCTAATCTTCTCACGTTTATATCGATTTCTGGCCAATTTGCGGTGCGTCGTTACACCGCCGTTCGAGGCCGCTGAAGCCAGACATATGGGTTAAAGGTCATGCAAAGCTTGCAAGGACGTCCGCCTTCAACACAATAATGCCGACGCTCTGCTCAACCATCGATGCCGCGTGGCTCGCGGTGCCCGTCATGGCTGACGATTGTGCTCTTCGTGCGTTAAAATACGACACCAATTCCACTCTGTGATGCCTTGGTGGGTGGAGGGAACACTTCGGTTCCGATCCGAGAGGGAATTCTTCCCATAGTTTCCCTGAGGGGTTGGCGCAGATATACCAAAGCCTGGATTCCTCCAAATCTGGCAAGTCTAGATGATCATTTTAATTCCCTTCAACTGTGCTAGTAGCCTAGTGGGAGACCCAGGTTCAAATCCCACTTACTAGCATCACGTCCCTGAGCAGGACACTTAACCCTGAGTGTCTCCAGGGGGGGACTGTCCCTGTAACTACTGATTGTAAGTCGCTCTGGATAAGGGCGTCTGGTAAATGCTGTAAATGTAAATGCTTGATGGCCTCCTCTCTTTCAGAACTTTCTTCAAAACCAAAAACCTGCGCAATTCTTCATATTGTACAATTCCATAATATAGTTTTAAAATCCTTTAAAATGAGACGTGCCCTTTAAAAAAAGAATGAAGTCCAGAGGACTGGAACCGAGACTGCCTCGACCGGCCCGGTTCCGTGTTTGGAGAAATAACAATGGAGGCGATTCTTCATTAAGACGTTCTCACGCGGCCGAGTCCCCTCTGAGAAGTAAAAGCTCTCGCTCGGAGCACGTTTATGCATGATCTCATACGCTCTCATGCATACGGTTGTCCATGCAGGCCTGACTGAACAACAGACACACCGCCATACGGAAGTCTGCTGCTCCTCCGCTCCGGTTTTACACCACGCCGTGTATTTATATGCACATATTCCAAACCAACGATTACAAAAAAATACCAATACATCAGACATGCTGCAATCACAATGATCACAGTTAATTCTAAAGAGTAAAGTTTGCTGGTGGTAGTAGCCTAGCAGGTAACACACTCGCCTGTGAACCAGAAGACCCAGGTTCAAATCCCACTTACTACCATCGTGTCCCTGAGCAGGACACTTAACCCTGAGTTGCTCCAGGGGGTGACTGTCCCTGTAACTACTGATTGTAAGTCGCTCTGGATAAGGGCGTCTGGTAAATGCTGTAAATGTAAATGCTGTGACTCGTATGTAAAACTGTTACAGAGACAAGTGTGGGGTTTTGGGGCTCGGGGCTTCAGCGGTGCCTCGTATTCAACTGATGAACTGTGGGTCCGTCACTTTTCACAGCCAAAAAGTGCAACAGATGATGCAGTCGGCCATAGGGTGCTTCCATCCCGAGGAGATAAGCAGAGCTGGGAATAGTTCTTCTTACTATGAGAAGATAACTCGACTCTACGTTGGGCCGTGGGGTGCACATTGTGGTCATTTTTTAAATAATTCTATAAGGAGCCTTATTACCCAGGTTGTGAAAGTGATTGTCACATGTGATACACAGCAGCACAGCACACGGTGCACACAGTGAAACGTGTCCTCTGCATTTAACCATCGCCCTTGGTGAGCAGTGGGCAGCCATGACAGGCGCCCGGGGAGCAGTGTGTGGGGACGGTGCTTTGCTCAGTGGCACCTTGGCGGATCGGGATTCGAACCGCCAACCTTCTGATTACGGGGCCGCTTCCTTAACCGCTAGGCCACCACTGCCCATATGGATGTAAGATGGGGGAAAAGCCAATTCCGGCTGATACCGCGAGGGTTCATGCCGCAGGGGACGGCGAGGCCCACAGGTTCAGGGATGCAGAGGTGGAGGTAGAGGCCGGGTGAACCTCCCTACCGGGATGAAGGTCCTTGAGCACATCGGGATGTGTTATACCCCTGAACACGGCACACACGCACACCGTCACCGGGCTCTGGGAACAGCGGCCGTGCGCCAGATGCCCGTGTGAGGTCACACGGGACAGGAGCTGATCGGGCTCGATGGGGAAACTGCATCTAATAATAATAATAATAATAATAAAGTGAAGTGATTGTCACATGTGATACACAGCAGCACAGCACACAGTGCACACAGTGAAATTTATCCTCTGCATTTAACCCATCACCCTGAGTGAACAGTGGGCACCATGACAGGCGCCCGGGGAGCAGTGTGTGGGGACGGCGCTTTGCTCAGTGGCACCTCAGTGGCACCTTGGCGTATCAGGATTCGAACCAGCAACCTTCTGATTACGGGGCCGCTTCCTTAACCGCTAGGCCACCACTGACCCGGGACGATAAGGAGTTTATGGAAAATGGAAGTTCGCACAGAAAAAGACCTTTTTCCGTCTACACCCGATCGCCAAACAGAACGAATCTCCTGCAGGAAAGCAGGACGGAGGGCTGGCAGATTTAGCCCTGCGGCACGTATGATGATGAAGAAAGCTTTTTACACACACACACACACACACACATTAAGGAAGCCTTAATGCAGCGTGAGTCACGAGACCGGCTCCATCGCGCTGACCTACATTCTCTGTGCACATCAGAAGGCCTGAATGAGCGAGAGAGGGAGAGAGAGGGGGGGGGGGGAGAGAGGGAGAGAGAGAGAGAGAGAGAGAGAGAGGGGAGAGAGAGAGGACTCGTCGGCCAATGAGGGCTGGCTCCTGGGAGTCACGTGCTGCGTGTGACGTCAGACGAGCGGGGCGGTGGGCCACGTGTGACCTGAACGACTCTTCTGGGGGGGGGGGGGGGGGGGGGGGGGGGGGGGGTGATGATGCTCTGTTATCGATCACGGATAATGCGTCTTTAATACGCGCGCCTGAGTAACGTTCCGGGGAAAAATGGCGACGTCAGAGCGGCCTCCATGCATCCGTCTTCACACGTTCCCCACACCGCAGCTGAATAAATCACGCCTCGGATGAGGGTTCTGGAGCGCCGCGGTTTATGTTACTCACTCCGTTCCCGGATCTCGCCTGATTAGATCACACAGTTATTTCATCTGGACTTCCTGGGACTAAGGAGATGATGAACTTCTGAGGGACAAATATAGAAGAGAGAGAGAAAAAAACACAACTAACCTGAATAAACCACAGAAATGGGAAGATGAGGACGAGCAGGAGACTCAACAAAAGAATCTAAATAATATAAATATCTAAATACCCTTTATGACAGAAACAAGATGAGACACAACGGTCATGTGATGATAACCATTGGGTTATAGATATATGGTGGCGGGTTATATACATATATGTTGGAAAGTTATAAATATATGGTGGTGGGTTATAGATATATAGTGGCAGGTTATAAATATATGGTGGCAGGTTGGAGACATGGTGGTAAGTTATAGATATATGGTGGTGGGTTATAGATATATGGTGGCGGGTTATAGATATATGGTGGCGGGTTATAGATATATGGTGGTAAGTTATAGATATATGGTGGTGGGTTATAAATATATGGTGGCGGGTTATAGATATATGGTGGCGGGTTAGATATATGGTGGCGGGTTGGAGACATGGTGGTAAGTTATAGATATATGGTGGCGGGTTATAGATATATGGTGGCGGGTTATAGATATATGGTGGTAAGTTATAGATATATGGTGGTGGGTTATAGATATATGGTGGTGGGTTATAGATATATGGTGGCGGGTTATAGATATATGGTGGCGGGTTATAGGTATATGGTGGTAAGTTATAGATATATGGTGGCGGGTTATAGATATATGGTGGCGGGTTATAGATATATGGTGGTAAGTTATAGATATATGGTGGCGGGTTATAGATATATGGTGGCGGGTTATAGATATATGGTGGCGGGTTATAGATATATGGAGGTGGGTTATAGATATATGGTGGCGGGTTATAGATATATGGTGGTAAGTTATAGATATATGGTGGCGGGTTATAGATATATGGTGGCGGGTTATAGGTATATGGTGGCGGGTTATAGATATATGGTGGCGGGTTATAGATATATGGTGGCGGGTTATAGATATATGGTGGTGGGTTATAGATATATGGTGGCAGGTTATAGATATATGGTGGCGGGTTAGATATATGGTGGCGGGTTATAGGTATATGGTGGTAAGTTATAGATATATGGTGGCAGGTTATAGATATATGGTGGCGGGTTATAGATATATGGTGGCGGGTTATAGATATATGGTGGTAAGTTATAGATATATGGTCGCGGGTTATAGATATATGGTGGTAAGTTATAGATATATGGTGGCGGGTTATAGATATATGGTGGCGGGTTATAGGTATATGGTGGCGGGTTATAGATATATGGTGGTGGGTTATAGATATATGGTGGTAAGTTATAGATATATGGTCGCGGGTTATAGATATATGGTGGTAAGTTATAGATATGTGGTGGCGGGTTATAGATATATGGTGGCGGGTTATAGATATATGGTGGCGGGTTATAGGTATATGGTGGCGGGTTATAGGTATATGGTGGCTGGATATCAGATGGCTGTAAGTATTGGACGAGGTGATTTTTGGACACTTTCTTAACAATAATGTGGAAAAGAAAACAATGTATGTCGGAAAAACACGTGAGAAATGCGGCCGCTGGAATGGATGTCAAGTATTCTTGAGTCTATGAGGTAATACTAATATAATAAGATAACCTTGTTTTAATTATGAAATGTGTTTGACTAAAAATAAAATATTGACTGGGTTAAATAGAATTGGATTACTACAAAAAAAGACTAAAATACAATTTTCATTGACTAAAGCTAGACTAAAATGGATAATTCTGACTAAAATAGTCGACTGAAACCTGACATGACTGATTTGAGTCTGGACGTGGACTAAAAGACTAATAAAGACTCAAATGACCCCTTGACGCAAAGACTCGACTAAAACTGAAGTGAAATGCATTTGATGGGATGTGAAGGAGACATTTTAGAACTGTTGCTGAAACTGCCTGCAGGATGAGCACATGGAAGCGATGACACCACAGAAATCCCTGCGGAACCAGCAGGACCTCCGAAGGACACGATCGCAGACGCTGAGGGTTTTCTGATCCAGGCCGGATTGGAAACAGGTTTCGCTCGGCCCTGATCTCCAGGTGATGGATGGATTTGCTCTGCTCTCCCTGGGCCCGTCTACAGTCTCTTTAAACCCACAACACCTCTGCTTGCCCAGCAATTGATTCACAAGCCATCGATGGTCTTAAATTCTCGGGCCGAATTCCTTGAAAACACGTAAAAGCTCGCTGGCAGTGTTTCCGGGTTCAGATTTGGACCAAACGAGAATTATTGTTCCGACCTTTCTGAGCGCCACAGCAGCAAAGAGGTCCGTTTTTTTTACCCCTAAAGTGACCTCATCCTGCAGCTCAGACAGAACGTGCATGAATTTGTGGATATTAAACCGCAGCTCCGGGTCATTACTCAGAGCACCGCGCTAAAAGGTTCGAGAGACGAGTGGAGCCCGCGGAGGGAAACCAGATGGTCCGAATCGTACGAGCGACACCGCAGCCCCATCAGAAACGTCCAAACATTCGGTGCCGGTGATCCTGCACAACGCGAGGAGCCGCGGAACAGCGGGTCACCTGCGCTGCTCATTCATTTCAGCCGGCGAGGGCGATAATGTAATCACCGCTCCGCAGAGGCCTGAATATGAAAATGTAAACAGAGCCCCGCCCTCTCGCCCCGCCGTACGTTTACGACTCTCCCGCTCGCTCAGCAGGCCTACATCTGGCTGCACCCAAGTGGGGTTTGGACTTTCATGGGAAAAGAACCTGCTGGGCTTTTACGGGACCACACACTTTCCCTGGCGTCAGATCTTCCTCAGTAAACACACCTCAGCCCATCAACACCACCACGGAACAAAAGGAGGAACGTCTCCTCAGAACTCCCAAGGTCTCCACGCGTCCAAACGGCAAGAACTACCAACAATCGAGATTCTTAGAACACCATTTTGTAGGACTTTTTAATACTCTTGGCCCTGAAGGTCTGTACTTCTCCGAGATGGTTAGTGGTGACTCTGTTGCTCACCTTAAGTGACTCTTGACTGAGAACACAAAAACTCAGGAACGTTTTTTAAGAATATTTTTAATAAAGTCAGAACAATATATATATATATATATATATACAGACACCCACACACAGTACATAAAGAAATGAATAAATACATTGATCTAAATAATAAAAGGTACAACGTAAAAAAAGTGCTCCTTGCTTCCTATTCGGCAGAAGTGAAGAGCATATGCAAATGAAGACGCGGCCATTCTTATAGTTCATTTATTTCAACGTTACTGCTTGACGATACAAGTGTGGCGTTGCGCGTTCACCAGGTTGACATGTGAAATGCAGCCAGACGGCGTGCTTCCTTTGTACGTTTCCTGAAGTGCGTCTCTCGTGTGCCGGCGAGTCGGTAGTTCCAGTTCCAAGCCGCCACAGCGCCGAAACACTCTAAACACACAGCAGCATTTATATGTCCGACATTTACCAGACGCCCTTATCCAGAGCGCCTTGCAGTCAGTAGTTACAAGGACAGTCATCCCCTGGAGACACTCGGGGTTACGTGTCCTGCTCAGGGACAGTAAGTGGGGTTCGAACCTGGGACTTTCTGATCTTCTGGAACTTAATCTTGGCCACTAAGCCACTAGCACCCTGTAATAAGACGAACAAGCTGTAACCTTAAACCCCAAAAGCACCATGAGTGACCCCCTGGGTCTGAAACGGTCCACTGAAATGAAGATGCAGCTGGCAGACCATGTGTCACATGACCTCTGTCAACCTTTCGAGATTTACAATGACCCGCGTCTGCGTGGACACGCCCATCATGCCTGCGGAACGTGTTTAATCGAGGACCGGGAGGGACACGGATGAGTCCCGCCGCCACGTCCGCTCCGGATTCTAACAGCTTTGACATTAGGAGGAGTTGCCGGGTCCACAGGGCCCACGCCCTCTCTTGCTCATGCTCAAAAAAAGGATTTTTCTGGCTCAGTGGTGGCCTAGCGGGTAAGGTTGCAGGTTCGAAGGTGCCACTGAGGTCCCCTTGATCAAGGTTTCCCGATGACAAGCACTTTTCACTTAAAGATAACCGATAGAAACGTAACGTAATGTTACACAATGAGCGTTTCAAATGTTTCTGATGATTATTGAAAAACCCCAGACGTGATCTACATGTCCAGGCAGGAACTTACAGTGTAAAGCGATACTGGAAATATCGTAATTCATTCATTAACAAAGCTAACGTTACCTTATTCTCATCTTATTACCGTTCCCTCAAGGCCGCTTTTTTGCCCAATTCATTTTTTCATAACCCACAAAAACCGCATGAATTTTTGTGTGAACAAGAACTTTGTACGTTGCTGATTATTTAATAATGACAATAAAATCTTGGTAGCCGCTCGTCACCTCAGTGGCCTTTGGAACCGTCCCTGTGGTTCTGACGGAACGAGCCTGGAGAAGAAAAGGTGACGTATCAGCGGCCAGTCACCATGTTGGCCAGACAATCGGACCGGAACCGGCCCAACTTCCTAATGGGGTTCTGCAGGTTCCCTCCTCGCTCCTGACCAAGGCCAGCGGGTTCTGCGGAGAACGTGGGGAACGGTGAAGGCTTCCTTCTGGTCGGGACGCCATTTCAGGCTGAAGCCGAGGACTCACGGCCCTTCCCCGGTTACGGGACGCCCCGCGGCATTCTGGGAACGCGAGTGATGTCATAACGACCGCCGCGCTCATTCTAATTAGGGGAGGCAGGGAGCTGGAATGCGCGTCCACGTCCCCGCGGTGACGCACGTCTCCCCTGTTTATTTGGGACGGTTAACGGCCGTCCAGCCTCTCCGCCGCTCAGATGAACCCTGAGAACGAGGGAGCGGCGGGTTATTCGAGCGCGTTAAAGTAAACTGGTGAAGCGATGGATGGATGGATGGATGGATGGGGCTCTTTCTCGTACTCGGGCAAAGAAGCCTTACCGGGGATTTGACTAAACAGCACACTCGACATGATGTTCTTGGCCTGGCTCTCTTTAACGAAGACGAGCCAAAATACACAAGAAAAAGGCATAAAAGGGGATTTAGGGGCGGCTCCAAAACACGATGCAGTCAAGGTTCTGCAATCAAATCCAATCCGCCCGACACGATGCAGAAAAATGGGGGGCTGATGTGGGTCTCGGCGTGGTAAACGGGACAGAAGCGGGCGCAGAGCGGAGCGGTGCGGGAAGACGGGGTCACTCTGCACGAGAGCCCTATTAATGGCTCGTGAAGCCGGGAACTCCGACCGTGAGTAATCCAAGTGAATCAGAGCCCGGAGGAGCAGGAGGAGAGTAAAACAGGGTTACCAGGACCAACTAACTACCCCACAACTAACTACGCGTCCATCTCCTCCGTTCTCTACACTCCTAACACCCCTTGTACCAGGGTCTCTGTACAAGGAAGCCAAATTTTAGACTTTTTAATATATTATTATTACTGAGTTCAATATTGGGAGTGGCACTTGCTTATAAAAAAAACACCACAAAATGAATATTCACTATACCTTTACATCACTGCAGATGTTATTTTCCCAATACTTCATAAAAATAAATACATCAGTAAGATGTTTTTCAAAAACAGGTACATATTAAGAAAGACGTACTACATGTAGAAGTATATAGGGACTGCTGGGTATAAATTGAACAGACAGAATCACGTTATACATCGTCCGGGACCACATAATATAAATGGCCTTATTTTGCATTCATGTGATCACGCAATCTGAAGGCCGGTTTCATTTGATTTGGAAAAAAAGATGCAAATGTGGGAAGATAATGTTCCGTCCTCACTATTCCTGATTCAACAAATAATAATTATATATATATATATATATATATATAGAGAGAGAGAGAGATATAGATATAGATATATAGTGCAGAACTTTAACAGTCCAGCTCTACAGGCGGTTCCACTAATTCTGATCTCACACACAAAAATGCAGAACACATACTAGAAATTTGCCAAATTATTTAGAGGTCACCACACATAAAAACAACGCTGGTTTTTGAAGATCACTGCTCATTTTCAATCATATTTAAGGCCTTAAAATTTGAAAATCCAGTTTAAGATTTAAGGATCAGTGACCACGCCCACTACTAACACCAACATGCAGGTTTATCAGCACTTTAATTCCAGCGTTCCTATTGGTGAACTGGTGACCAACCATATTCTAGACTCAGGAAATTTGCATATTTAATATGGTCCAGCTGCGTGTGGCAGCAGATTAATATCTTCTCTGGCCGTGAAGCTCCTTTCTGCCGTATCCTCGGAGATCGGAGGGGAGGGAGGGAGGCTCCGAGGAATGTCCCCACGTCCCCCTGGACGGTCGTGACTAATCGCTCGCCCCGACTGCGGCTGTGACCAGCGACCCTTGAGAAACGCAGGGCCGGCGTTAACCGCGCCCAGGCATAAACACCCCCGGAGTGTTTGAGGGAGAATAGAAACGAGAGGAATTCTTCTGCGCATGGAGCCGCCGCCAGCGCTCGTATTTCCACAACCGATTTCAGGGCTTCATCTCAGCGCCTTTGTTCTTGATATAAGGCCTGAATTCTTGATCAGGACCGCGCTCTTCATACCAAACCCGAGATTTACGAGGCCTTGGCCGGCGGAACCGTTTCACCACTAATTTCACAAGTACAATCGAGACGATCGAGATGGACAAAAACGACGGCCGGGGGTCACCGGGGACGAGGCCGGTTTAAACAGTCACCCAGCAGCGGGAGCGTCCGGATCACGAGTCGGCGCTCACGTCAGCAAACTTCGCGGTTGCGACGCGTACCTGTAAAAAGCAGTGAACGCACGTTGTACCACGCTGGTCTCTGCGACAGCTATGAATACGCTAAAAACGACATTCGTAACTGTTGCATCAGGGAGGTTTTGTCACGCTGCACATCGCAGCTCGGTAGCGGGATGCCATTCGAGCCGCGTGGAGTTGAATAAAACGCGGGTCTGGCCGTTAATGAAATTAGAATTGTGCCGGTCAGTAAAACAGTCCCAGAAAATGCAGAGACGTGGGTTCTTCTGCCAGCAGCGCACACCCCTGGTCGCCATGCACGGGCAGTTTATGAGTTGAGTACGAGTGTGTAAGCGTGTACGAGTGTGTAAGCATGTGTGTGTGTGGGTGTGTGACCACATGGTCTTTTTATATTAAAAACCTGCAGCATTAACGAAGAAAACGAAACAAAGGAACAAAAAAAAAAAAAAAAAACTCTGGAGGTTTTATTACAAAGACATCATGGTTATTCCATCGTACAACCGTCAGACGGAAGGGAAGTGCCCACGCAGACCGTGGGACGGCGGGAGAGATTATGTACAACAAGGTCCCACAATATCATCATCGTGATGATGATGATTTACACCATCAAGGGCCTGAGAAAGACCAGTGCTTCACCAATAATAAAGTGTGTGTGTGTGTGTGTGTGTGTGTTGGGGAGGAAGCATCATAACCCGGGTGAAGTTCTTACATAACGATGGCAGGTATAATTACAATTTCACGAGGGGGACATGACATCTATCTACAGCAAAAGTACAGCGGGGACAACGCTCCACGTATAAAAATATATTACAAATCTCCAGCAGTATTTACAGCGACGGTACAGGAGCCACCGAAGATCCTGCAGGAGGTCACAGCACCGCGTCCTGGTGGAGCACCGCGTCCGCTTCAGCCCGTCTCCGTCAGCGTCTCAAAAGAACATCCTGAAACACACAACGCTCAGTTACAACACAGAGGGGGTTAAAGGTCACCGACCCCGGCGGGTTTGGGAATGCACGTCCCCCGGGGGAGTTGATCTTTAATGCGCCTTAACTTCCATTTTATGATTAACCTCCCCGTAAACGGCGCAGCGGGCGGCGAGTACGACACGCAACGACAACGCAGGGCATAAATACAACGGAAGAGGCGATAAATTCCGATCCTGGTAACTTATTACCTCCATAATCTTCCAACCATCGACCCACCGTCGCCCGTATTTACAGACCTCGTAAATTTGTCCCGGGATTACCGTTTTGCTCATGGAATTTATTGCGTGCAATGTTTCTTGCGACAGGGAACAATGTCCAGAGCAGAATTCCTCGTACGTGAGCACAGCCGGAATGTTCTGAGCTGCATCGCCGGGCCTGCGGCCGTCTATTCTCTAAATCTTCCCCGAGCTTCCGGAGGGAAGGGCGCCACCTGCTGGCCAGGGCCGAGCACGTCTACGTTCGGAAAAACTCAACCTTTCAAGTTCACAACAGAGAACCAGGTGTCAATCAACATGCTTTATGGAAATCGGGGGAAAAACCAGGCTTTATTAGAGCTTTATTAGGATAATGTCACGGGGAAAGGGCCTCGGTTCTGGGCGTTTTTAGACCGTTTGGACTGGTTTAGGCATCATTAATCCGGACGGAGGTTTGAAATGGCGTACAGGGGCCCGTCCCGGAGGTCCTCACCTGTAGATGTTGGGGTCCAGCAGCACCGCTGTGTCCTGAGGAAGCTGAGACAGATGCACCACTTTGGTTTTGAGCTGGCCGCGGTCGCCCTCGTTCACCCACACGTCCGGCAGGCTGCGGGGAGAACACTACGGGGTGAAAAACGGGAAAAACCGTTCCGCAAAAGCTCGTTTGTTCGGGTTGGACTTGTTTTCTGACGAAGCCTCCCGGGAACAAGCATTTCCTTATCGCCACAGATCCGACAGGCGAACGTTCCCGACTCAAAATAGCTTCTCCCAAGAGGAACGAGGGAAAACATACGGCGACTCCAACCAACGTGCGTACATGACCAGGCGAAAAAAAAAAAAAAAAAAACGAACTTAAGTCGCTTATTAGTCAGAACTGGACCAGGAACGTGACAAGATGCTTTCGAAACGTCGTGACTGTACAGCCGGGCGATTGACAGGAGTTCATGGCCTCGGAGCGACCCCGAACCGTCCTCCTCCCCAGCGTTCTTCTGAGAAAGGAACAGGAAGCGGGGAGTACGTTCGGGCCGGTCTGGCCTGTCGGCGCGCGGTGCACGTAAATATTGCCTTATGTGAAAGTCTGCCAACGCTCCCGGGCGGATGTTCTGTCCGTGAAGGCTGAGCGGTGCCGGGTCGGGACGGGTGTCCAGCGGAACGTACCAGCGTGCGCGTGACCCGGACAAAACAAAAGATGGTTGTTCTGAACATCAGTGGATCAAAGGGAACCAGACCCGTAATGGGAAGGTTACCGATCCGCCCACTACACCGCTCCCCGGGCGCCCGTCATGGCTGCCCACGGACTGTGGGCGTTTCACTGTGACACTGAGTGTTTAAACATTACACGCAGCACCAGGTTTCCCGGAGGAACGTTGTTTAAACGTTACACGCAGCGCCAGCTTTCCCGGAGGAACGTTGTTTAAACGTTACACGCAGCGCCAGCTTTCCCGGAGGAACGTTGTTTAAACGTTACACGCAGCCCCAGCTTTCCCGGAGGAACGTTGTTTAAACGTTACACGCAGCCCCAGCTTTCCCGGAGGAACGTTGTTTAAACGTTACACGCAGCCCCAGCTTTCCCGGAGGAACGTTGTTTAAACGTTACACGCAGCCCCAGCTTTCCCGGAGGAACGTTGTTTAAACGTTACACGCAGCCCCAGCTTTCCCGGAGGAACGTTGTTTAAACGTTACACGCAGCCCCAGCTTTCCCGGAGGAACGTTGTTTAAACGTTACACGCAGCCCCAGCTTTCCCGGAGGAACGTTGTTTAAACGTTACACGCAGCGCCAGGTTTCCCGGAGGAACGTTGTTTAAACGTTACACGCAGCGCCAGGGTTCCCGGAGGAACGTTGTTTAAACGTTACACGCAGCGCCAGGTTTCCCGGAGGAACGTTGTTTAAACGTTACACGCAGCGCCAGGTTTCCCGGAGGAACGTTGTTTAAACGTTACACGCAGCGCCAGGGTTCCCGGAGGAACGTTGTTTAAACGTTACACGCAGCGCCAGGGTTCCCGGAGGAACGTTGTTTAAACGTTACACGCAGCGCCAGGTTTCCTGGAGGAACGTTGTTTGGTTTGTACGTAGCCGGATGTTGTAAATACGTTGGAAGAGGCCTGGCTTTGACGGTACTCACATGTCTTCGGGACTCCAGTGCAGGAGCAGCTTCACCTTCCCAGAGTCTTCCTTCCGCCTGGCGATCACCTAGCGGGAGGGAACAGGACAGAGACGGGGGATGAAATCCTCGCTTGTGAGGAACTCCAGCTATGTCTGGGGAGGACAGGAGGCTGAGTGGTGGCTCCATAAACAGTTGCTCCGAGTGAGTTAGTGCGGGGGTCTGCGCGGGCATGTGAACGTTAATTAACGCGACCCGAAGGCCTGCTGGCTGATCATGTTTGTTCCGAGTGACGGCGTGGCGGTGAAGAGGTTCGAGCACCCCCTGGTGGCGGCTGGGTGAAGTGCGGCCTCACCGTGCTGTGGAAGACCACGCTGTGTCCGTTGCCCAGGCTCTCGATGTGAGTGGCCAGGTTCAGGCAGATGGCGCGATGTCGGATGGCGTCCATCGTCTGGGCGTCAAAGAAGTCGTGAGGCCGAGCTGCAGAGGGAACAGAGAACCAGGGCGGCGTCAACGATGACGGAATTCACGGACAACGTACATATGACGGGTCAGGTCGGGTTTAGGCTCAATTTCTAACGTTTAGGTAGAAGCTCTAATCCACACACGGGTCGTATATACAGCCGTGGTGGCCGAGCGGGGAAGGAAGGGGACCGGTCATCAGAAGGTTGCCGGTTCAAATCCCACTTGATGAAGGTCCCGTCCCCACACGCTGCTCCCCGGGCGCCTGTCATGGTGCCCACTGCTCACCAAGGGTGACGGGTCAACACCGAGGACACGTTTCACCGTGTGCTGTGTTTCACAGTGACAATGACTACTGTGAGGCAGTCATGTCAAGTTGTAACATGTAAAAGGATCGGAGTGGAAAAAATGCAGAAAGGTGCAAAAAAATAAAAATAAAAAAAAAAGATCCAAATCTTATATTTGTGTTGTACTTACATACCAAATAAAAAAACTGGTCCACAAAACTCACAGCGGACTGTCCAGTAAGAATCTTGCAGAGGTGCCTTCCTATTGGTTAATCATGAAAGTGGAAAGTGAAGTGATTGTCATTGTGAGACACTGCAGCGCAGCACACGGTGAAACGTGTGCCCTGTATTGAACCGTCACCCTTGGTGAGCAGTGGGCACCGTGTGTGGGGACGGGACCTCGGTAGATCGGGATTCGAACCGGCGGCCTTCTGACCACGGGGCCAGTTCCTTGACCGCTAGGCCACCACCGCCCCATGACTTAAATCTCCATCTGCTTACTGGTTGGTAACTGGTACACGGAGCCAGCCAATCAACAGGCAGTAAATCTGTAGCCTCTGAAGCCTTCTAGAACTGTAAATAAATTAGGATTTATTTTCAGCCTGATCCTCGCGTGGAGCTGCATCGAGGGACAAGTCCCTCCCCTCCACGTGCCAGGTAGAACCAGGCCAGCCACGAACAGAACCAAACAAGCCCGAAGGGTAAAGAGTACGTACGAAGGGACCTCCTGCGCTTGGTCTTCACCTTCCTCCTCTTGTTGAGTCCGGCCTTGGAGGGCGACTCCTGGCTCAGCTTGGTCTGGCTGGACAGCTTGGAGGAGTTCTGCTGGCTGAAGTGGGTGGGCACGTGGCGCGCCAGCCCCCCCTGGGACGCGAAGGTGGCGTTGCAGCCACCCACCACGCACTGAAGGCGGGAGAATCCAGAGTCAAAAAACAACATGGCGGCAGCGGCGGTCACGCGAAGGCCAACGAACTCACTCAGAGACGCAGGAATACAGGGCCCGGGCATTAAAAGGCGTCCTTACCTTGAAGGGCTTGTCCCCGCTGTGGGACAGCATGTGTCTCTGCAGCCAGCTTTGGCTGGTAGACGGCGTGTTGTAAACTTTGCAGCCTTTCCACAAACACACAAACACCTGCGGCAGGAGAAACGCACGCGGTCATGTGACAAGTCACCGCGTAACCATAACGAAATACATCACGAGACTAAAATGTCTCCTCATTTCCACCGACAAAATCAATTCATTCCGGATACTTCTGACGGTTAAAATGACGCCGGAGAAGAAACCAGAACAAGTCAGAGCGCTTCTCCGACCGGGTCCTGAAGGAACGTCTGCCAGGGAGCCTTCACTCCAGCGGGGCAGGAACAAAAACGCCCTGGCAGATGTTCCTCCAGGACCAGGGTTAGAAAACACTGCCATCAGTTAACAGTAATACAATAACAAGATAACCCTGTTTTAATTATGAAATGGGTTTGACTAGAATAAAAATGTCGGTACTCGTACTATATACTATATACAATTTTCATTTTACGAACACTAAACTAGAAGACTAGTGGATAATTCTGACTAAAATAAGACTAAAATGACAGCTGGACGCAGCAAAGACTGGACTAAAACTAAGACCGGAGACGTTCTAGATAAAGTACCACCATCACCATGCCAGGGAGCACTAGTGGACTCTTCCGAGCAGAGTCTACATGCACCTACACGTAACCCTAGTGGAAGCCCTGGACTGCCTAGAACCACTGATGAAGACAACGGGTGAGGAACAGGTGAGGTCGGTAGTTAGTTCGGATAAACCGGCTGCCTGGACGGACCCCGCCGTGCTGGCCGTCGACGTGGACGCTGCGGATGTGCTCCGCCAGGTCGGGGCTGGTGGTGGACAGCAGGTGGCACTGGTCCCAGCAGCAGGTGTAGGAGCCGCCCTTCACCGAGGACGCCGCCGAGGCGCCGTGGCCGTTCATCATGGCCGGCGTGGAGCGGCCGCTGGACGCGGTGCTCTCCAGGTCCATCAGAGTGCTGCTGATGCTGAAACACACACACACACACACACACACTTTTTATTCAGCAGAAGAAAGGCAGAGCTGGTCCAGAAACTCCATGTGACAAAACGTGTCTGATAGACAAAGCGCCGCGGCGGCCCGAAGCGGACCACGCGGCGTGGCTAATCACCCCAAAAAAACGCCCTCTGTACCGCCGCTCATCACTGCCGGCCATGATATGAACCCCACACATGACTTCCTGACCCAAGCAGGTCAAGAGGGGCGGAGCAAGAAAGCGCTTGAAGGGGCGGAGCTCCGGCACGGAGGACTGAATTTTACCGCAATGAGCGGAATCGACCCAGAATGCGTTTGTGTGCAAGCACTACGTCCCTGGCTGGATCTGGAGGACGGGGGGGACACGTGCAGGCCCCGTCCCCACGCCCCTCCGCCGCGGGGACGCCAGCTGCCCTGTGGCTCGGCCGCGAGGCACCACGCTGCCAGAAACGGGAACAAAAGTTACATTCAGTCCCGCCAGCTGCCCAAACAGCGGGAACCGCAGCCTCCTTTCTCGCTTTTAAGAGACCGTCCCCCCCACCCCCCGCGCGTCCCTCCCCCGTCCGGCCTCACAAAGCGGGACGCCACATGGCGAGTTTAAATCAAAGCCTCCGCCTCCTCCACCGCGATGGCCGGAGGAGCTCGGTGGCTCGATTAACAACAACCAAAAAAAAGGTCATTTAAAGAAGTTCAGGACACGGCGTCACGGCGAAACGTGTATCTAACCGCCACCCTCAGTGGGGACCGCGGCGGTAACGGGGAGGCCACCACATTCTGCCAGAATCACAGCACAGTCAGAAACGCGGGGCCTGGTTGTCCCCGGGGGGGGGGGGGGGGGGGGGGGGGGGGGGGAGGGTCCTGGCCGTCCCCGGCGGGGTCCTCTCCTCTCCAAAAAGAGTTAAAAAGGGCACCGAGGAAGGACAGCGGCGACTTTCTGGCACCTTCTGAACTGGAAGCTGATGGCTGTCAGACAGTAACGTTCATCTTCATTCTTACAGCTCGAACGCGGCATCGACGGCAAAACCGAAACCAAACTTGTAATGAAAATCTACCAGAAAACCTACAAAAAGCAGTAAATATGGTCACAATACAGTCACGCCTGAATGGTAGTAGCCTAGTGGGTGAGACACTCGCCTATGAACCAGAAGACCCAGGTTCGAATCCCACTCACTACCATCATGTCCCTGAGCAGGACACTTAACCCTGAGTGTCTCCAGGGGGGGACTGTCCCTGTAACTACTGACTGTAAGTCGCTCTGGATAAGGGCGTCTGGTAAATGGAAATAACGAGACAGAAACGTGTAGAAAACCGCGACTTGTCGTGTTCCTGTAACGATTAGGTGGCACTTGGCGACATGAAAGTGACGACGAGACCCGGACCTGTCCTCCGAGTCCATGCGGCTCAGCGGCTCCCCGTCGGAGGAGCCCATCTCGGCGCTGGCCCGGCGCTTGGCGGCGGACTCGGGCTTCTCCGGGACGCCGCCGCCGCCGCTGCTCGGGGGTGAGGTGGAGGCGGCGCTCTCCTCCCTTTGTTCTGGTTTGGGCTCCGCGGGGCCGCCGCCGCCGCTCCAGCTGCCCGCCGGGGGCCGCTCGGGTCTCGGCCGGGCGTCGGGCTCGCAGCGTGCGGCGTCCGTCCCGTCGGCGGCCGCCGGTTCCGCTTCTCGGCAGATTCCGCTCGCCTCGACGTCCGCTTCCATCTTCACGGCCAAGCCGGCGGCCGCGGGGCTCAGTCCCGCCGCCCCGCTCTCCTGCCCGCCGCTCCCGTCGTCCTGAGGAGCGGCGTCGTGCTCCGGCCCGTCCGCGCCGGTACTCGCCATTTTAATCGGTGCGAACGCGTCCCGTTTCCTCGCCGTTTCTACAGATCTCAGCAGACCACGAGTCCGCGCAGGCGCACACGCCGCGGAGGCCGAGGTTGCGTGGGGACGAGGTGGGCGGCGCGACGTGACGTCACAGGTCACGTTGCGGACGTACGGGGCTCAAACAATACAAGGGTTAAATAAAACTTCTACAGACTTAAATATGCAAATAGACACGTAAACATGCAAACAGACAAAATACACACGTAAACATGCAAAATAAATACACACGTAAACATGCAAAATAAATACACACGTAAACATGCAAACAGACATAAACACACGTAAACATGTAAAATAAATACACACGTAAACATGCAAACAGACAAAATACACACGTAAACATGCAAAATAAATACACACGTAAACATGCAAAATAAATACACACGTAAACATGCAAACAGACATAAACACACGTAAACATGCAAAATAAATACACACGTAAACATGCAAACAGACAAAATACACACGTAAACATGCAAAATAAATACACACGTAAACATGCAAACAGACAAAATACACACGTAAACATGCAAAATAAATACACACGTAAACATGCAAACAGACAAAATACACACGTAAACATGCAAAATAAATACACACGTAAACATGCAAACAGACAAAATACACACGTAAACATGCAAAATAAATACACACGTAAACATGCAAAATAAATACACACGTAAACATGCAAACAGACAAAATACACACGTAAACATGCAAAATAAATACACACGTAAACATGCAAACAGAATAAATACATAAGATGAACTAAATACTTTTGTAAGCAAATAAATACATTTTATTTGAAAATCTTGATACTCATATAAACATGAATTTGTAGCTCCAAAACTTGAAATGAAAATTATGTTCATGTTTGTATTATTTATGCAATAATGCGCTCCTTAAAATATGTCTGTTAGAAATCTGTGCTATGTGTGTGAAAAAAGAGATTTGTTCATCTTTTACATGACTGGCTTTTGCGAATTTAACCTCACCGTGACCTCCTTATGAACATGATGAAAGAATAACATATAACCATGATAGTCGTCAATACAAATGTTAAAAATACTTTTATTGTTACCAGAACATTAGTTTGGAACGTCGGTATCAAGAAGAGCTGCATTTGGTGTTGCCGAATTGGGATGGGTTGACAATTCTGAGTCAAACCGACTCCTCGTCGACCAGCCTATTCGAGATCTCTTATTTAAGTATGTGTGCAAGTACAATTATCAGCAGGTTTCGTGCTTTTTTTTTTCGCATTTTAAGGTGAAAAAGTCCGGTATCTGGCAACAATTCATTCATTCCACAACTAGATGTCGCTATTGTATTACTTTCAGTTTTGTATTACTTTCAGGTACAAGTAAATTAAAACAGACCATTTTGTCAGGTCTTTTATGTGCTACTGGTTTTGTAATGGGGTATCAGCCAGCACAACATTTTAATCCAGTGGTATCAGTAGGTTACTAGGTTAACTTGGTTTCTCTCTTGGCTGCGAGCAAGAAGTGTGCATTTCTGATGGAAAAAAATCCTTTCAAGGAGGATCAGTCCAAGAACGCAGCTGTGCCAAATATCGTAGATGCAAAACACCAACAAGCAGTTAAGAACATCAACATTTATTTCACATGATATAAAACAGATGTGATATGAACATTTGCATATTGACTATAATAAGTATAACCTCTTAATAGTTCATCTGCTCTTTATCATCATATGGTGTACATTATATACACAATGACCTTTACATTTTGTACATATATGTTAACATCAAAGTCCTGTTTATTGCTTTTTTTCTACATGTGCTGATCTCCTTTGGGTCCTGGAGTGCAAAAGCAGCCAGAAGCAAACCGAGTCAAACTGTTTAATACTCTTTTATATTCTCTGTTTTAAATATGTCAGCCACATAACATAAAATAAAAGCAGTCTGAACATTCAGTTGTGTGTGTGTGCAGAAGGGCTTGCAGACTACGCCGTTCATAAATAATCACAAAACCAATAAAATATTCAAACGTCCATCCGCAGCAGTGATGTGGCACCTTATCGGGTGAACGGGCAGACGGGGTGGCATCGTCTGAGAATGCAAATACTACAAAACAAGGTGGAATACAGTGCAAAGAGACACATGAGTGGCCATCAACGCAAAAGAAGGTTGTATAAAATGAAATATGATTTGCTTGTGTGTAAAAAATCGATTATGAGGAGCCCTGAACGGAGGACCATGGCTCGTGAGGGTGAAGACCTACTCGGCTCTGGCCGCGTGCTCTTATGTACAGTTGTACAAAATAACAATTTAATAATAATAATAGTAATAATAATAATGATGATGATGATGATAATAACATTAATAATAATAATAAAAGCACAGGGGAGCTAAGGCCCTGCAAGTTGATCTCAACGCCGCTGGACAGTAGATTTTGGAACGGCAGCTTCTTCTGGGAGAGACCCCTGGAGCCGCCATCTTGGGTCATCCCTCACGTGTCACTGGTCGTGGCTGCAGAGGAGAGACGACAGCATCAGAGTTGGTTGGTATAAGACGACCGTCTCTGCCCCCAGTATCTCACCAGCTTCTGCACCTTCAACTCACTGAAGGTGCGGTACAGCATTAAAATCTACACGAGGCAGCATGTAAAGAGAAGTCATGGCTGATGGCTGGACGTCACACAGCTTCATCATCAGCAGTGTTAATAATAATGATAATAATAATAAAGCGTCTGTGGACAACTCCAGCGATGGGCCACTAGAGACGTCAGCTGAGTGTGTTTCAGAAGGTCTCTTACTGTCCACTCGACACACACATGAAGTAGGAGCCATCGCCGAGCTGGGAGGCAGTTGGGGTGGGGCAGGGCGGGGCGGAGAGGCCGTTCGCTGCGAACGTTACGGCCGTGGGACACAAACATACACACAAGCAGACAAGGCAAGAACTTAAGCAGGAAGATGAAGGCCCGCCAGCAGCTCTGAAGGATTCGGGTGAATGAAACGAGGCGAACGCGGTGCCACACGAACACTGACGGTGTCATTGGGGCGTCGGCGAGGAAGCCCCTCCCCACCTGTCACCAGCTGGCTGTGTTTGAAGGACAGGCTGATGATCTGGTCCTGCTCCGCTTCCTTCACCTCCTCCTCCTCGGCATCGTCGTCGTCATCCTCCTCGGGACTCACCCTGACCATCACAGCCGTCTGTAGGCTGCAAAACGGGGCACACGCATGAACCCTCAAATCCTCGCCGACAGCTGACAACGGGAGGGGCGGCGAGCGGGCGTGTCACCTGTTGTCACACATCAGCCTTTTCCTTTCCTCTTCTCTCCTCTCGTCTTCCTCACCCTCCTCCTCCTCCTCCTGCTTCTCCAGGTCTGGGTTTCGGTGCTCGACACCCGGCGGCGGAGACGCCGCGTCCTCCTGAAAGAATCGCATTAAAACCCCTTCATCTTTCTGAACTCTGGACATGATGAGATTAAAACAGATTTAAAGGTCTGTTACGTCCTGGTATTTTGGGTGTGTTTCTGTTCTGTGTTTTGTGTTGTTTGTGTAGTAGGGTGGTAGTAGCCTAGCGGGTAACACACTCGCCTATGAACCAGAAGACCCAGGTTCAAATCCCACTTACTACCATTGTGTCCATTGAGCAAGACACTTAACCCTGAGTGTCTCCAGGGGGGACCGTCCCTGTAACTACTGATTGTACGTCGCTCTGGATAAGGACGTCTGGTAAATGCTGTAAATGTAAATGTTTGTAGGTGCCTGGTGATTGTAAATTCAGCCACCTGTTCCTGCTGTGGGACAGACAGAATAAAAGGAGCCTCAGTCTCCTTTTTCGGGGCTGCGCTTGCCGTGCCGCCTTCCTACCATTTCCCTTTGACATCACTTCCGGTTTCCCCTGCGCTTCCCCTAGGAGGCGATGCAACTTGTTGTGACGGCCTGCTTCGGTGTTTGTTTTTCTCTGTTTTCCTGCTTTGTTTGCAGTTATTCGTTGTAATTCGTTTTCGTATGTATTTCATCTTTATTTATATATTTAGTTGTTAATAAAACACTTGTTAAAATTCTCCGTTTCGTCTTAGTAGGTTTACGTTCGTAGACCGGCTCGTAACAAAATCACAGTCCCAAATAGAAACAAATTGAGACAAATCGGCGGTTTTTCACTGATCCCCCGTCACCCATCACGCTGAACAGCTGGTCGAGCTTCCAACAGGCTACAGCCAATGAGAGCGCAGAATACGAAAAGACGCGTGAATACAGCCTGTGTGAGCAAGTCTGTGAACTAGTGTGAACTAGTCCTGATGAGGTAGACTACCACAATGAGCACTGAGCACAAAATGCACTTTTGCTATATTTCAGTTTTTTTGTATAATTTCTTAGTTTCCTCATTAGATTTTGTACTAGTCAATACTTTAACCCTTGGGAGTCACGTAAAATTTGGTAACAATTAAGTACATGTTAAAAAATTTGCATGCTAACATAAAAAATGCAAATGAACATAAAAAGAACTAAGATGTTAATTAACATAAAAAATGCTAACGGGGCATGGCCATGATGCATAATAATAATAAAAAGATAATAAACAGTCGACTATCTGAATAATCACTTATGGCAGCCCTAGTGTGAGCCAATCCATTTCTTGATAAAAAAAAAAAAAATCATATTTAAAACGCAGCAGCAAGCCACACCCCCCCAATGCCGCGTGGGACCCCATGTCACTGATCGTGCAGTATGAAACCGTATGAAAGTTGCGTAGCCTGAACTTTGCGTGAGTGTGTGTTTACCTCTCGGGTGACTGCAGCCTGTGGCTCAGTGGGGGGTGTGGCTTGCTGCTGCGCCAAGGCCCGCTTCTTCATTTCCTGCTCGAGAGCCCTCAGCGACGCCTCCAGTTCCTGCCGGTCTGGAGAAACCACCTCCTCCCGTTTGCGGGTCTGTGCACAAACACGCACAAACACGGCATTCATTCACTCGCTACTTCACTACTAGTTTCATCCAGCTGAGGTGACGAGCACCAACATGCCGCGGTGACAGGAGCTTGTCCCCAGGAACCCCGGAGCGGAGGGACACGGGATCAACCCAATTCACCTTCTACGTCGCCCTAACAGAAGAAAAGTCTCTGGCCGCGACTACGGCATGAATTCATCAACTGGAAACGTGTGGTCATGGTCAAACGTGCGGAGGCCTAGTCGTTAAGTGAGTGAAGTGAGAGAAAGTGAAGTGATTGTCATTGTGATGCACAGCAGCACAGCACACGGTGCACACAGTGAAATTTGTCCTCTGCATTTAACCCGTCACCCTGAGTGAGCAGTGGGCGGCCATGACAGGCGCCCGGGGAGCAGTGTGTGGGGACGGTGCTTTGCTCAGTGGCACCTCTGTCACGATCCGGTCCGAAAGGGGTACTGTGTATTACAATCACTTAACGTTCTTCTTCACAGATTCAAGTGGCTGACGTCATTCCATTAACTCACCAGGCCTTTTCCCTGTTAATCCCATGAATTAATACAGGGTCGTCTAGTTCATAGGTGGGTGTGTCAGCCGCTAGGACTTTTAATAATTTCAACTTTCCAGTAACGGTACCTGCAGGGTGTAGTAGGGATTTGAAGGTATCTGGTCCTTGGAGAACGAGGAGCTACGGGACAGCGAGTTCTCCTGGTCCCTCCTCTTTTCTCGCAGCGCCGCCCCCTGCTGGTGCCTCCGGATCCGCTCCATCTGCTCCTCCACGCTCATCCGCGTCCGCCCGCCTTCTGCCAAGCATGACTGGTCCACGGCGCTACGGGGCCTGTCCTGCTGCGGCACACAGCAGTGGAACGTTAACACAGACGCCCCCGAGGGACACATCTGTACAGCACCCAAGACAAGTTTGACGTTCCGGACATGGGACACATGGGTATTAAGGACTGGGGGATTGAGGGGTTTGTGCTATCTCATGTAACTACAGATCATTGTGGTTTTTTGAGCTTGGAATTGGGGGCTGGTGCTTTTCCACCATGTTTCTACAGTAGATGACAACAAAACCTCTTGGGTCAGTGGATCAAGACTAGTTCTGGACTAAAAGAGGACTAGCCTTAATCGATGGGTTTATGAGTCAGTCATGTAACCTGCTAACCATAACTCGCCATCGATTAAAACAATTACATATACATTTTCAGCTTGTAGCTTTAACTGAAACTATAATGCAAAAATACCTGAATAGAATTGCACATTTTGCTTTCAATTGATAGTGATTAATGGCTCAAGTGTTGTAGGCGACAGAAAAAGCTGAACATGTCAAGAAGTGCCAGCCAATCAAATCGAATTCTGCAAGTTTGCCTGCACATACACTTAGACAATCCTAACAGAAATCCGAAATGTCCATCTACCACTTCACAGGGTGCTCAGAATTTAGAGGCCACCAAAATGGGGACTCTGATGGAGGGGTCCTCTGCTGCCAGCTGTCCTACATGACAGATCCCAAACGGACATCCCATCTGCAAGGTGACCAGGTGACCCGTTTCTCACACTTTGTTCCACATTTTGAGATAACAGTCCATAATTTCAGGGCTGTGATGGCCACCGGTCAGCATATACCAGGGGTGTCCATCATCCATTTATAACTGGACTGTAGGTATTTCTCAATATGGCCCACAAAGAAGAAATTTGTTCTCACACTATACTGTACTTAGTTTCCACACAAAGTGGAGCTTTTGCCACGATCAAGGCAACATCTTCACGAAACAAGCGCAACCAAAGAAAGATTTTGCTACGAGTGAGCAAAAGTGGCAGAACCAAAGAAACGTGAAATAGCAAGTGAGCGCAGAAAATTCCAGACACGGTGGGAAAATAATATAGGGAAGTTTTGGTGTGTGTGTGTTGGGGAGGTGTGCAGAACAGCAAAGCGGCCACAGTTCACCACTCACAAAGCGAGTTTTCTAAAACAGTGGCATAAAACAGTGGCATCAAACGTGGCATTTTTAACAATAAAATGCCACAAGTGCCGTTTTTTATTTTAAAAATAAATAAATAAATAAATAACTAGCGCAATGTTTAATTACCTCAAAAACCGTCCGAACGCCCCTCTATAAAGAGGGATTGGGTAATACCAAGTATTCGGCAGGAGGGTGAGTAACATTATTAGACTGATTATATTGGGGGGTTATATTAGATGGATCTGATTATTTACACCTCACTAAAAAGCCAAGCAAGTGAGCCAATATCCCTCCCAACAAGTGGGTGGCCCTCAGCCTGGTTTGGACAGAAGTCCCCTCTTAGTAAATAAAAGTATGAGAGATACGCCTCTTCTGAGCATTCATTTCAAATGGAATCACACAAAATCCAGAAGACTGCACCACAAGTCCACACGGCGAAGCATGACGTGTGGTGTACGAGAGAACGTGTAAAGGTCTGGACAGTTTCCAGTTCATGTGCTGAAGACCACGACATGAAAGGTTCCACAGCTGGGTTTGTCAGCTCTGTTCAGGAGCCAAAGTGACGATGGCGATGTCCCCTCCACGTTCCGAGGGAATCATCTTACTTCAGCAACTTTGCCATATGCTGCCGGCCATGCTGTCCTGACCAGCAGCATCCTGGGTTTGTCTGTTCACCAAGTCGCACCACCAGCAAGCTCTCAGCTGCACTCGATTCACCGGAGCCTGCAGACTCCTTGTGCATCTTCTCCCGCTACGAAAGTGCCGCACGGCGGATCACGCGCTACTCGGGTTCTCTTTCAGCTCCGCCATGTGATCCTGGGCGTGATGAGGGTGATCAGAGGCACTTACTGTCCTGGGATCAGGCTTTTTACTCTTCCTTAGCGTCACATAGGAAGCGATTGTGGAGGATTCAGGCATGACTGGCGACTTTGTTCTGGGGGGCACAATGCCTACGGGGTAGGGGATTCCTACGCACAAATACAGGAGAAGAAAAATCAGATTTAAAAGGTCAAACCGTTCCAGAGTTTTAGGATTTGGACAGGACGTTCCTTCAGAGGCACCTTTGGAGCTGGAAGGCTCTTTCTCGGCTGCCTGCTCTGTCTTGTCCTCGCCATTGGACTCGTCTACCTCGGCCACAGTTGTGAGCTCAGGTTCGCTCTTATACAGCCTGTAGTCAGGGCCCTATATGGTAATTAGATAAGGATGAGGAGCACTTAGCATCGACTGGCAAACAGGCGGGACACACAGGCAGGACGGGGACCACAGACGTCACGTAGGCAGATGACAAGGATCTCACACACACACGCGCACACACACACAGCTCGCACGCTGATGCGGGAAAAGCGAGAATGGAATCTGAACGATGAAGATGGACAGCTCTCATTCTTCTGTGAAATCGTGGGTCCAAGCTCGACATCGAATGGAATAACGTCCACGCGCGTGAAATGACGGGCATGAATCTGAGCGGAGCAGATGGAAGCGTCTCCATGACGATGACAAGGACGCCGAGGATGCTCTTACACCCTGCGCGCCGTTCCTCTGGCCCGACTTCCTGTCGTCCGTCCGGTGCTGCAGCGGGCGGGGAACGTGCCCCTGGCTGCCACCTGTAGGGGGCAGTGGAGGCGCGGCGGAGGGGACATCTCCACCCTCATACGAGTGGGGCAGAGGAGGGCGAGGAGGGACAGGAACCGGTTCCTGGAGATCACAGAGAGTCCTGAGACGGAGCTTTGTGAGTGGTTGAAAAAAAAAAAAAAAAAGAACACGTAGGAGGAGCGGGAGCCTCTGCACCCCAATACGAGGATTTCTTCAGAAATGGTGGGGATTTTGTCAAAAAGACATTCAAAGGCTGCAAAAAGACAAGCATTTCATCATCTGGCCATCAAACAGCAGAGGGAGGACTTACCTCACTTTTATGAAGATTTGATAAAGGTTTTGAGCTGTGAAAATCTGCAAAAACAAGAAGATATTTACTCATGCACGGAAATACACAACAGAAATACGAAAAAAAAAAGCCCTAACCAAGTATTGCGTGTTTAAATTAAGATACAGAAAAGTTTTGTAGGTAATATTCTAATAATCTGATATACTGGCAATCATAAAAAACACAGTTTACTAACGAAGAGCATATTTTTCTTTAGATTTTTCAAATCAAATTATGATTTGAAATTCATATTTTTGTCCTACTTTTTTTTTAAGAATTTTTCACAAATCGAATTTTTGAGATAAACTAGTACATGCATTTAATTTTGTGCCTGTCCAGCCATGACAGGCGCCGGGTGAGCAGTGTGTGGACACCTCAGTGGATCGATATTCGAACCGGCAACCTTCTGACCACGCTTCTGATCACGAAAATAAAGACGTACTGGGGTCACTGCTTCTTTTTGGCTTGTTCTTGTTCAAAGCCTCCATCACATCCTGGATCCTCCACAGGTCTTTCTGGATCTGGATGTGCTTCTGGCTGGGGGGTTCGGTCTGAAATCCATAAAAATATGAATAGCATTGTACCGTGTCGGGCCCGATGCAGATTAGATATTGTTAAAGGTCGTGACGGGCCGCCACAAAGTCCCACGCTGCAACATTCGTTCATTTGTTGCACTCTAGCGTCCCATGTCTAATAATCCATGCGGAAAAGAGACGAGGACGTCCACTCAGAGCGAACGAGTAATTAACTTCTACCGAGGCGTGGAGATGGCCGTCAGACCTTTGCATTCTGCACGAGGTGAAATTTAATAAGCCCATCACACTCCCAGGCTTGTCACTAACAAGTGGATGGAGCCTCGTGGGTTTTAGAAATAATTACCTGCTCATCCAGGCCAGCAGGCACGTAGAACAGTTTTAGCGGCAGAACTCATAAAAGTGTGCAGAGGTTTTTTATTTATTTTTGTTTTTATTGTCCTAAATGGACTAAAATATGTATACTGAGCTGCAATCTGCACATTCAAATCTGTACAGAGCAGCAGATTCAGACGCTTACAAAAAGCTGAGTGCTTCCTGATGTATTGTGTTGTCCCTCATGTGTTGATAGTGGGCGTGGTCATGTTGACTGGAATTAAAGCGCCTGATAACCTGCGTGTTGGTGGTGGTAGTGGGCGTGGTCACGTTGACTGGAATTAAAGCGCCTGATAACCTGCGTGTTTGTGTCGGTAGTGGGCGTGGTCACGTTGACTGGAATTAAAGCGCCTGATAACCTGCATGTTGGTGTTGGTAGTGGGCGTGGTCACGTTGACTGGAATTAAAGCGCCTGATAACCTGCATGTTGGTGTTGGTAGTGGGCGTGGTCACGTTGACTGGAATTAAAGCGCCTGATAACCTGCATGTAGGTGTTGGTAGTGGGCGTGGTCACGTTGACTAGAATTAAAGCGCCTGATAACCTGCATGTTGGTGTTGGTAGTGGACGTGGTCACGTTGACTTGAATTAAAGCGCCTGATAACCTGCATGTTGGTGTTGGTAGTGGGCTTGGTCACGTTGACTGGAATTAAAGCGTGTTTTGGGTTTTCAGGGGTTAAAACATACGCCACCATGTTCTCTCGGTCTGGGGCCGCCACCGGGTTGCCGTCAGGCTGAAGTACCTGTGGACTCCCAAGGGCTTCCAGCTGCTTCAGCAAGTTATTCTTGGCCGCCATGACCTCGGCCTCCAGCCTGTCGTATTCTCGCCAGGATCGCTCCAGCTCCTGAGACCGGAGGCAGCACACACACACATTCACACACCATTTCACAATAAACCATATCGCAGCACCCGGCCAGGCAGGGCAGTCTGATTGGAAAAATGACAGCGTGTTGCCTTTTGAGTTTGCAGTCTAAGGTGACCCCCAGAGACCCGTCCAATAACCCTGTTGACTGTTTGTCAAAGAAAATGAAACATTGGATATTTGAAGTCAATTTTCGTTTGTGATGATGACAGAACACCGTGTTCGTTTGGACCGGTGTGTGTCACTCACGCCATTGACTCTGGACAGCTCTCTGCAGGTGCTGAGCAGGCCGCTCTGAAGGACGTCCCTCTGCTGGATTACGGTTTGGACGGCCGTTGGGTTGTTGGCGCTCATCTCGATCTCCTGGCTGGCGGACAGCAGGGCGGTTTCCAGCGTGTGCTGCACACCGATGGAGCCAGAAACTTCTAAAACCTCAAATCCAAGGAATGTCCTCGTATGGAAAGGTGTTGAAGCTTGAGGGAAGTTTGACCAACCTTTTCTCGGTGGAGCTGCTGTAGTTTGTCCTCCTGCATGCGAACCACCTTGTCCTGCTCACACAGTCGACTCAACTTGGCCTGGACGAGGTCGGACATTAAAGACTTTAGATTTACAATCAACGAAACAAAAAAACTTTTTACTTTGGAGACTTACGTCAACATCAGGCTCTTCGGTTTGGTACACGTGGGCTCCGTCTCTGTAGTCTTCGGGACTGGCCTACAGTGAGACAGATGACAAGACGATCAGATGAAAACGCTTCACTCCGCGGCTCCTAAAGCCACTACACCATCGGATTTGTGTCAAAATCACGCAAGCAGAACTAACACGCTGAAAGAAAAAGCTTCCAACTTGCATCCAATTTGTTTACGTAATCGTGTAAAAAAAAGAATTTTTTTCTTTGACCGTTTTACAGCTTGCTCTTTTACTCTCGCCGCCGCTTAACAGGTGGTTAAAAATGTTTACATGATTACAAGAAATAAAAGTTTTACTTTTCATTAAAAATGAGTAATGTGAGTAACTTTTTGTCTTGTCGGTTTTATTTTTGCTTCATATTTAGATTTTGGCACAAATCTGATGTCATACTACACCAACACTACTAGCCTGCGACAGGGAGAGACCCCCTTTACAGCCCCCACCATCGGTACTATAAAACAGCGAGAACAGTCTTCTACTGGACACGATGCCCTCTGATGCCCTCGGGGCAGCGGTGGCCTAGCGGTTAAGGAAGTGGCCCCGTAAACAGAAGGTTGCCGGTTCGAATCCCGATCTGCCAAGGTGCCACTGAGCAAAGCACCGTCCCCACACACTGCTCCCCGGGCGCCTGTCATGGTGCCCACTGCTCACCAAGGGTGATGGTAAAATGCAGAGGACAAATTTTACTGTGTGCACCGTGTGCTGTGTATCACATGTGACAATCACTTCACTTTTTTAAAACTTTCAAGTGAAGAAGTGCAGTACCAATGCGGCCAGAAGGGGGCAGTAAAGAGACACCATCGGTACACACACACAGACGTTCACACACATATGCACGCTGAGGCTGGGGGGACGAACACAGAAATGAGGATGGAGGGAGCGTCCAGGAGACGGGTGGAGGATGAAGGAAGCACAAGACCAGGCGTCCCAGCAACGTGGCCGACGTCCTTGAAAGCCTCGCATGCCTCTGCGCAGGTTTCGTCCACGCGCCGGTCTCTGTGCCCACAGTTCAGGTTCACTGCGGACGACCCCACCAGCTCGTACGTAATGAGGCCCTGGCAGGCTAGCCCCGCGCCGCGCTAATTACGCCCCCGTGGTAGGGGCTGTCAGGGCCTGAGCTGGCGAGACTAATGGAGAGCTCCTGAAGGCCGGAGCCAAACTCGGGCCCTCGGGAGAGGAGGCTCGGAGCTCTGAACGAGTCGTATTTACTGGAGCGAAGGCTGCTGGGAAGGCGTGTTACTTCCACCTCACACTCAGGGGGATGGGATGAGCCGCGATACACACGACACGTGAGCGGAGGGGCGGTGATGGCGTCGTCCAATGAGAAAACAGGGTGGGGGGGTCGATGGCAGCGGGGTGCGGGGACGTGGTGACCTTACTTGCTGGTAAAGTTGAGGCCTGGGCGCCGAGTTCTCGATCATTGTGTGAATCATGAAGATTAACGGCTCGCTCTCCTTCATCTGGTTCAGAGTCGGAGCAACACAACAGTCATCAGTTTAAAACACAACCGAGTGTGTGTGTGTGTGTGTGTGTGTGTGTTGTGCGAGCGTATCAATAAAGATCATTTTCTGAAGCTGGATTTCTGATTCTCAGAACCTACAAGCCGTATTCATACATTGTGAGATGCAGGCAGCGTGAACGCAGCTGTCCACGCCCAGTTACGCGCTGTTATTGTGCTTAGATGACACGTCCTGACGAAACTGCTTATAAAACATTCATAGACAACCAACCACGATGAAATCGAGCATGAATAATGCAGCTGTTGTGCAACGTCTGGTAACGTGGGCTTTTTCTAAAAGTAAAGATCACGTCTACCGAGATGAAGCACGTCCGACAGCGCTGCAGAAATTACAAGAACTTTTCCCTTTATTCAGGAGTAAAAAGCGTCGCGAACATTTTAATAGATGGCCACTGCTTTAAACAAATGCAACTAACACCAGACATGTATGTCCAGTATTTGTTCTGCACCATCACACACACCTGCAGAGCAGGAATCCACAGAAGACGTCTACAGCAGTATTAAAGGGAGTTTTTAAATCGCATCCAAGCAGCCCGCGGCGGGGTCTGCCTCACCCAACAAAATAAAGCTGCAGCTTGTGTTTAAACATTTACCCGAAAACGGGGGCACCATTAAGACACCAGAAGAGGCAATAAGACGGGAAGCATTCAGAACTCTGTGGTTTTATACAGACGTTCACGTGTTCCATGCATATTTAATTTGACGTTGTACTACCTTGTGCTAATATACAGGGTGGGCCATTTATATGGATCCACCTTAATAAAATGGGAATGGTTGGTGATATTAACGTCCTGTTTGTGGCACATTAGTATATGTGAGGGGGGTAAACTTTACAAGATGGGTGGTGACCATAGTGGCCATTTTGAAGTCGGCCATCTTGGATCCAACTTTTGTTTTTTCAATAGGAAGAGGGTCATGTGACACATCAAATTTATTGGTAATTTCGCAAGAAAAACAATTGGTTTTAACGTAACTTTATTCTTTCATGAGTTATTTACAAGTTGCTGTCCACTTATAAAATGTGTTCAATGTCACCAACCATTCCCATTTTATTAAGGTGTATCCATATAAATGGCCCACCCTGTACAGTAAAAAATTAGAAAATTATAGTCTCGGCTCAGACGCCCTAGTTCATAAAACAACAGCGCTTTATATGTGCGCCACTCCGTAATTCCATCCGGAACGGAACAGCGGCCCAGTGCTGGCCGATCGGTTACTTGACGTTTTTTTTCCGTAGACCCGTCTGGTCAGAAGTGGGTGGCGGTGACCGGGCCGTCCTCACCTGTCCGTCCACGTACATGAGATTTCTCTGCAGGTGATGGGACAGAATCTCGCTCTGTGGCCGAGGCAGCGGAGACGGGTGGGAGAGAAGAGAGGAGAAGAGGTGAGAAACGTGAAAAAAAAAGAAGAGAGAAACTGGCAGGACAAGGAGGTAAAGATGACGGGAAGAGAGCGAAAGAGAGAGAGATTCCATCCCCGCACACCCAGCTCCATCCTCCACTAAACCCCATACATAATTCAGCATCTCATGCAATAATAATATTTCCATAGCCGTCATGTCTGCCACGGCAATCTGTCATTTCGCCGAGCGGCATGCATTTAATCCACAGGAAATGCAGCGAAAGGCAACTCCGACACGAGATGGCGGTTGAGAATTACGGGACTTGTTCGCGACTCTGATTCTAATAAAGAGTCGTTTCTGACCGGGCATGCGATGGCATGAAGCCTCAAATTCAGCGCCACACAACGTGCGGACGAACAGGCAGGGACCACGGCACCACGGCACACAACACAGCACGGACGCCGGGAAGGGGGCGGGGCCTGCGCGCGGCCCCGGGGGCTGACCTTTGGCTTGTTGGCGTCGAGGTTGAGCTGCATGAGCTGCGCGAGCGTGTGCTCCCGGAGGCTGTTCAGCTCGGCCTGCTGCCGGCGCAGCTTGATCAGCAGAAGGGTCAGCTCCTCCGGCTGCCGGCACAGAGCACAGCCACACAGCGGCACAGGTTAGCGCCGGGCCGCGGCGCCGGAGCCTACGCTCGGCTCGTAAGCAGCCTCCGGAGCGGATCTAAAACCAGCGGCTGCGTTCTAAGCGGGAGAAGGAGGGCGGAACCACTCACTGTCTTGCCCTGCAGGGACTGCGCGGTGATGCTCTGGACGGGAACAGACCTCCGGTCGGGCGGGTATCCGCACTGGAGAGAGAGCAAAATTAACGTTATTCACCTAGTTGACATTTTAAAATATTAGCAATTCATTTTAATACATTTTTTAAAAATTTAAGTGTGCTAGTAGCCTAGCGGGTAACACACTCGCCTGTGAACCAGAAGATCCAGGTTCGAACCCCACTTACTACCATCGTGTCCCTGAGCAAGACACTTGAGTGTCTCCAGGGGGGGACTGTCCCTGAAACTACTGGTTGTAAGTCGCTCTTTAAAGTTAAAGTGAAGTGATTGTCACTTGTGATACAGCACACGGTGCACACAGTGAAATGTGTCCTCTGCATTTAACCCATCACCCTGAGTGAGCAGTGGGCGGCCATGACAGGCGCCCGGGGAGCAGTGTGTGGGGACGGCGCTTTGCTCAGTGGCACCTTGGCGGATCGGGATTCGAACCGGTGACCTTCTGATTATGGGGCCGCTTCCTTAACCGCTAGGCCACCACTGCCTCTGGATACGGGCGTCTGGTAAACGCCGTAAATGTAATGTAGTGTAAAAAAGGAAATAAATGTTACACAACGAAGTCAGAGGGATGGTTGCCAGGTAACACTGATCAGTATTTAAGACCAGATAAGTTGGGATTAATTAGGATAAATTAGTTAGGATTTACTCTGCTGACGTCCTACCTTGGCCAGGTGGGCCCGATGTCGGCGGTCGATGGTGACGTCCCCGCGGAAGACGGGCGAGGACACCTCGGAGCGGGGGGTGGTGCTGTAGGAGCGGCGTGGCGAGTAGGTGTGGTACGGCGAGGTGGGGATGGACTGTCCGGCGGCGCGCTCGGCGATGCTGCCCAGCTGTTTGGGGCTGGGCAGGGTGCTGTAGGCGTGCTGCCGGCTGTGCGCCTGCCGCTGCTGCCACTCGTACAGCTGCCACATGGTGTCGTCGCGCATGGAGCGCCGCTTCTCTGCCGCCGACGGCCCCAGGGCGCGGTCGTACACGGACGCCGACAGGCTGCTGATGCTGTCCGGCCGCACGCCACTGTTGCGGGGCAGCGTGCGGTACCCTTCCGGGTACCGGGGTGCCACCTGTGCCCGGTGACTCGGCATGTTTCTGGGCAGAGTCTGGTAGGACGTGATGCTGGACCACGGAGAGAGAAAGAAGTTCATCTATTGACCTCTAAACAACGGTTATAAACGGTGAGCAACAAATAATATTGGCGGCAGGGTGTTTAAAAGCAGCTTAATAGAAAAGCTTAATAGAAAAGGGTGGCAGTAGCCTAGTGGGTAACACACTCGCCTATTAACCAGAAGACCCGGGTTCAAACCCCACTTACTACCATTGTGTCCCTGAGCAAGACACTTAACCCTAAATTGTCCCTGTAACTACTGATTGTAAGTCGCTCTGGATAAGGGCGTCTGGTAAATGCTGTAAATGTAAATGTAATAGTAGTAGTAGCAGCCTACTACTACTACTGGTAGTGGCCTAGTGGGCAACACACTTGCCTATGAACCAGAAGACTACAGAGTCACAGGTTCAAATCCCACTTACTGTCCCTGAGCAAGACACTTCACCCCAAGTTCCACCAGGGGGGGACTGTCCCTGTAACTACTGATTGTAAGTCGCACTGGATAAGAGCGTCTGATAAATGCCATAAATGTAATATCATAATAAGGTCTGGTCCGGGTACACGGAGAGACATGTTGTTGCTGCGCTTTGTAGATGCGTTCAATAAAGTCCGCTTGACGCTTTTTAACATTCGCCGCTGGCATTTCGGTTGTCAAGAGAAAAGAATCCATGTGGTGTTTATTTGACGCCATCTGAACGCGCAGCCGACCGAGCGCTGGTGTGGACCGCCCGTGTGGACGCTTCAGACGTCCTTAACTCTCGTCTCACTGATGTACATGAAAACGTGCGAATGTGAATCAATGTAGAAGAATTGACGGGATGATTCATGATGCTTCAGGAATCATAATCGAATCCACACTTCTGCTACCCACAGTCCTCAGCGGGTGCCCGCCGTCTGCCGAGGACATAAACCCTGACTTCTGACGGAACGCTGCGCGACTGTAGGACAATTCAGGTGACAGTAGGTCGCGGCACTGCTGTGACTGGCGACACCCTCCAGGGTGGTAGTAGCCTAGTGGGTAACACACTCGCCTATGAACCAGAAGACCCAGGTTCGAACCCCACTTACTACCATCGTGTCCCTGAGCAGGACACTTAACCCTGAGTGTCTCCAGTAACTACTGATTGTACGTCGCTCTGGATAAGGGCGTGTGGTAAATGACGTACGTGTAAATGTTTAATTGGGCCGATATTTAATCAACTAGCCATCAAGTAGTCAAAGAAGTAACCGCAGTGCTGACGTTGTTTAACCCTCCATCCCTGGGAGGCCACGTTATTGCCTCCACTACCTTCACATTTACACTGACATGATGAATGTGTGTATCTTATGCCTTCGCTCATCTAATTCGTGCATCAAGTTGTCCTTCTGCATGAAGAAATTTAAAATGTCACGACAGTCCTGTGAATCCTTTTGAACTGATCTGCAAGCGAATTGAGGCTAATTGAAATTTGCCGTAATATTAAGAAGAATTCGCATAAATGTTAGATTCGACGTTTGCATGTTTTAGAAATACCAAAATTCTTCTGCTTTTTTTCCCCTCCGGCTTTTTAGGCTGGAAATCCCGCCGTTTATCGCTAGATAAATTCTGGTCACCTGGCAGTCCATGAAGAGCATGACGAGCAACTCTGAATGGTTTCCTGATTGGACGTTCAGCGCGATGCTTCAGAAATCAGTAGCTGCACGTTTGGCAGAACAAAGCGCTGCGTAATTGCTCCTCAGGGTTACGGAAGAGGCTGAAACCGAAATAAAAACGCAGGAGGAGGGAGACGAGAGCGACTTCCTGCTGGTGCCGAGAGGAAGGTGAAGATGTGATGAAGACGTTGCAGTCTTCCTCGATAACAGGAATCAACAAATTAGCATAAAAGCCAAGGTGTGAGAGTTTTGATAAAATGAAGTGACACGCTGAGCCGAGAAACGGAGCGGCGTAGAACCCAGAACTGTCGTAAATGCTTCTCACTGACCTGCACAACATCAACCTTCCGAACTAACACACCAGCACCGGCCATTAAATTCCGCTCGATCTCTGACCAGCCTACGTCATTTTTCATGATCACGATAAAGATATTAGAATATAGTTGGTACTAGTGGCCTAGTGGGTAACACACTCGCCTATGAACCAGAAGCTCCAGGTTCAAATCCCACTTACTACCATTGTGTCCCTGAGCAAGACACTTAACCCTGAGTGTCTCCAGGGGGGGACTGTCCCTATAACTACTGATTGTAAGTCGCTCAGGATAAGGGCGCCTGGTAAATGCCGTAAATGTAAATTGTAATGTAAATGTAGTTCGAATATTTTGTATTTACAATACTTCTGACATTCGTAACAAACCAAAACAATAAGAATCAAATTTTATGATTTATGGTTCTTTAATTTAGTATGCCACATTTATTTACCCCGTCCCAAGATGGCAGCTCTGTGGACCCCATAGACAGCCCTATTCAACGTGACACCTAGTGTTCATATCTATGTTGTGTACGTAGCAAAATAAGCCAATCAGATTTCAGTGTGGGCGGGTTTTTATTTTACTCCTTTTTATTTAACTGAAGTTATGATACCTTTGAGAAATGGTATTTTGACTGCCCCCAAAAATTGTAAATATAAAACAAATTTCTCAGACTACAGGTTTTGCGGGATTTTGCAGGTTGTGATGTGTGGGCTGCTGAGGTGCTGGAATATGGAAGAAACGTACACAGTACCACATGACGTGATTCACAGTAGAGTTCTTTTAGATGCACTGAATCACTAGAATCAGTTCACACAAAAAAAAAAATTATTCAAAATATTCATTGACAGAATCATTGACAGAACCTGCTGTGTCCTACTGTACGTGAGTTGTTGCAGTGGCAATACAGGTTCAGTACGTCGCCTTATAAGATTTATTCTTTTGAACGAGATGTTTGTGAACAACACAACAGTATTTCACGGTGTAAAGCTAGCAAAGAGCAAAAAAAGGTCATGCGAAGGTCATGGTTTTATATGATAATAAACTGTCTGGCAATATCAGAAAAATTGTGATAAAAAAAAAAGCATTAAATCGTTTGATATGGGAAAGTATATTGTGATAAATTTGTTGGCCATATCGCCCAGTCCTATAACCAGGGTTCCCACAGGTAAGATGATTTCTAGTTAGGTAATTTGATCATTTGGGTGCAATCATTTGCTAATTGCATCTAGTGCAGTAGCCGAAACGTGTAAAAATTTGTATTTACGCGTCTTTCTCGCAAAGTCTGTGTCGACACACGTCCTTCCTAAACATGCCAAGCAAGTGTAAATTTCAAGCCATTTGGTGTGAAAATGAAGAATTTAAGGACCGACTCAACCAAAGTGATAAGAATGATGTCAGAGGTAGAGTTGAGGTTTTGGTTCGTTCCATTCAACACGTTAAGATGACAGTTTTAATGCAGTTTTGAATTCTATGACTGTCAGGTATTTCACTTTAAATGTCCATGTCTTCTCAGCACCCAAACGTTATATTGGACATTTAAGAAATTCTGCATGCAAAAGTCAGTATAACACACACACACTCTGAGACGCACCTCCGGGTCTCGTCGTCCAGGCCCCGTGTCCTCTGGATCCTGACCCACTGTTCCAGCTGCTGGGTGGAGCCGGTTCTCTGCAGGTTCTTCTCAGGCTCCTGGGTGAGAGGCGGCGGCTGTCCCCCGGCGACCCCCGCGTCCACGGGACTCCGCTCGCCCGCCGGCTCCCCGGGCCCGTTGAGCAGTGGGGGGCGCTGCTGAGCGGCCTGCATCTGCCGGGACGCGGACACGGCCGCGGCGATGGCGGCCGCCTGTGCCGGCTGCAGCTTGATGCTGTTGATTTTGGTGAGCGGCTGCTCCGTGCCGCCGTCCTTCTGGAAACCGTACCGCTCGCCGTAACGTTCCAGATCTTTCTGTGCAGCGTGCTTCTCCCGCTCCTTGGTCAAGTGGGAATGTCTTTCCCCCTCTTTTTTCAGGGTGTGTCTATCTCCTTCCTTTACCAAAGCGTACTTCTCTCCATCTTTAACCAGTCCGTATTTCTCTCCATCCTTTATCAGCCCATACTTCTCTCCATCTTTAACCAGTCCGTATTTCTCTCCATCCTTTATCAGCCCATACTTCTCTCCATCTTTAACCAGTCCGTATTTCTCTCCATCCTTTATCAGCCCATACTTATCTCCATCTTTAACCAGTCCATATTTCCCCCCATCCTTCACCAGTCCGTATTTCTCTCCATCCTTTACAAGTCCGTATTTCTCCCCATCTTTGACCAGTCCGTACTTCTCCACCTCTTTAACCAGCCCATACTTGTCACCATCCTTTACAAGTCCGTATTTCTCCCCGTCTTTTACCAAACCATACTTCTCCACCTCTTTGGCCAGGCCGTACTTCTTGTGGTCTTTCGCCAGGCCACAGTGCTCGTTGTCTATTTTGAGGGCGTGCTTGTCGCCATCTCGCTGGGGCGCGTACCTGTCCCCGTCCTTCTGCGGCACACACCGATGGCCGCCGGGCTTTTCCAGCAGGGCCCTCTGCTTCCTGTCCTCCAGGCGCATGGCCTCGTGGTTGCGCTCGTTGTTCTGGATCTCGGGCTGGGTCAGGGCCCGGTGGTTCAATATGTTGTTCATCTCTTGGGGGCCGTGGTGCTCCGTCTTTAACTTATCCAGTCTGGGAGAGGCAGAAGCAGGATGCGTTAGCTATTAAAAATGATCTAAAGAGACTTCTCCTCGAATTAGCTTCCTAATGCTACCTAGCTAGCAGCATCTGGTCTTGTAATACCACTTTGCTCCTCTAGAGGCGACGGTGAGTTTATACTGAACACAAAGCATTTTATGACAACAATTATGTCTAATTGTAAAAATATACTCAATGGGTTAATATACCAGTTAGAGAAGTATGTATGTAATTAGGGCGTAAATAAGCAAGTGACGGTGGTGGTGAAGTGGTGGTGAAGTTCGTATTTCTAACAGCAGTCCGGGAGACTGTGAAGTCTTCTTCAGGTTATGCTGCAGGTCTCTGAAGGCGGAACATGTCCTCCTGTCCCTCTTTACAACAGCCCTGAGAAAGGGCCTACAAGATACTAAACTCGAATCTCCAGGAAGCAGGGTGAGTAAAAACCCGCATTAGAACTCATTTACTTCTACACACACACACACACACACACACACACAGGCACCACAGTGTAATCTCAGTGTAGAAATGAATATATCGGCCTGAATATAGGATAATCCCAGATATGATAATTAAAACACCATGTTTGTTACTACAGTTCCGAGACGTTCTTCACATCTTCATGACAGGCATGCTATTCTAGTTTAGATTAAAGTAATTGGCGTTATATATCATTAAGATGGGCACCGTGGTACACGTTTTGGTGTCGCGCTCAGGCCTAGACGGACCACCGTGTACAGTGGAGACTGTGGCAAATTGACCTTCATTAGTCTGGTATCTCTGCTTGTCTGCTACAAAACATTTGCTCACACTGAATATATTAAGCCATATTAAGTACATTTTGTTAGACTTGTGTGGACTTTTGCCACTTCTGGTGCCCAGGTACCAGCTGCAACTCTGCATGCCAATACCACCATGGCAATTACAAATACCAATATTGTTTTGCAAAAAAAAAAAAGACTTTTACTGTAATTTCTTAGCGTACGTGTACCGGTGTTCGCATTTCCTGCTGCACTTTACATCATATTTTGTGAATGTGATTGGGTGACTGTGTCCCCAGGGACATGTTCCCACCTCCTGATTGGCTCAGTGTGAACAAGGGCGGCGTCCGTCATCACCTTCATCCAGGACTCCATGTCTTTGGCCGTGTCTGTGCAGAAATAATATGTCCGCATGTTTGGGTGCGTCGCCTGGTGGAAGGGGACACGTTGAAGACACTGGGCAGGGCACACTGAGAGTGAAACACACACACAGGGAGACAAAAGCATTAGGGAGACCTGATATCGACTTGGACAACCTGCTACGTGCAGTTTAAACTAAAGCTTTCCCAACAACCCTGATTTGGGGACATTTTTGGGTAAGGAGACGCAGTCAGGAGTTCTGTGATGTTGAAAGAGAGACGCTAGGACAACCACGTTCTCAGCCCAGACGGGGCGGTGGACTCACCTCAAAACAGAACAGCACAACTCGCAGGCGGCTTCTCTCTGACGCAGCCTCATAGACGACACAGCGGGTCGTCCGAGGAGAGAGAGAGAGACGAGAGAGACGGTCAGCAAACAAGAAAAATCCCCACACGGACACGGGACAAATTCAGGCCTGTCCACGATGCATAAAACATCTCCTCGGCACAGCGCTACGGCAGCTTACAGACACGTAGAGAGTGAAACTCTGATAATGCGAGCTTTACATGCAAGGTTTACATGGCATATATCAAGGTTTAGGGCTGTCAGAAGACGTATTAATTTAATTTTAAGTGTTAAAATAAACGAATGGCATTTTTTTTTTACATTTTCTAATACTTAGAGATACGAATTCTGGTGCATTATTCAACAGTGGGTTTTTATCATTTGAGGTGCAGCCCTCGGTGCCCGACGGGGGTCCAGAGACCAGAAGTCTGAAAAACGAGAAGGTAAAGACGCGCGCCGAGACGTGCTGACCTTGAAGGCGTATTTTTTGCTGATATGGTCGTCCACGGACAGCATGGAGATGCGGAAGCTTGGCAGGAGGATGCTTCCCAGGATGCCTTCTTCCTTTTCATCTGAAATGCGGAGCGCAGGGCAGCGGGTTTTTTACTTTGACGCGTATGCCCGCGTTGCAGCGGAAAACACTGTTTGAACTCCATTCAGCGGGACAAATCAACAGAAAACGCAATCTGCATATATTTCAGATGCGCTGGTGTGTGTGTGTGTGTGTGTGTGTGTGATGCTGGAAAAGATGTGTGTGTGTGTGTGTGTGAGTTATGCCAGTTTTCACACTCTGTTATATCCAGAACTCGCATCAAACTGGCAGCAAGTGGCCTTCATTCCAGTTGAAAGTCACTCTATTTCCCACATCCATTTAAAATGGGTACTGACAAACAGACGACTGATCGTCATTCATATTCATTTCATTTCATGTTCTGCTTGAGGAATCAATTTCCTTTGGTCCCATTTATTCAGGCATCTGTTGCTTTTCTGCATGCAGTTGTAACCCTGACAGACAGGGGCGACAGACATGCTGCCCCTAATCCTGGTAAAAAAAAAAGAAGGAAAGACAAAGTGATTTTTGTCATTCTGAAGGATCACAGCACACGGTGCCACAGTGAAATGTGTCCTCTGCTTTTAACCCGTCGCTTTGGTGAGCAGTGGGCAGCCATGACAGGCGCCCGGGGAGCCGTGTGTGGGGACGGTACCTTGCTTGGCGGTTCGGGATTTGAACCTTCGGTGACAACTTGGCTACGAGTTCCTTTTTTTTTTTGAGTTGAACTCTTCATTTCAACCAGGCCAGCAGGAAAAAAGCTGAGAATAATAACGCTGCTGTGTGTGTGTGTGTGTACTGCGTTATCATCAGAACCCGGAGCACGTCCTGCTCCTGTAAGAACACCTCTCTCTCCCTCAGTGAATTGATAAACCGCCTGTCGGTTTCCCTCTGAAGGTTCTTATGAAATCCCGCTGTGGCTGAACCGCGCAGTGGATTAACGGCATGATGGTGACCTGCGACCCCAGGAGCAAATGTCGAATTAATACTCATTAATCATTCAAAAAAAAAAAAAACATATAACCACATAGCTGAGTGCTTTAAAGGACTTAATATCTGGATACGAAAAAAAAAAAATCATTATATAGACACAACGACCAAAACTGGCTGTCTATTTAACGACACCCATACTCATTACTAACAACATTTTATTCTATTATCCATTTTCTCAGATAAATCAACAGACATAAATATATAGATGATAATGTACACTGTGAAGACTTTCTGCATTGTAAAATAATGAAGCACCACCGGTGGCGGGTAAAGAAACGGACCCGTAATCGGAAGGTTGCTGATCCTCTTGATAAAGGCACCGTCCCCACACACTGGGTGATGGTTAAATACAGAGGACACATTTCACCGTGTCACCGTGTGCTGTGCTGCAGTGTTTCGCGATGACACTCACTTCGCTTTCACTCTCCTCCTTTGTTCTTAGCAGGACACATTTCACTGTGTGCACTGGGTGCTGTGCTCAGTCAGTGACCAGTGGAAATAAGTTCTGCTGGCCAATGATTTTCAAATCGGCCTCACATCCAATTTACATGAACCAGCCGCACTTTGTAAAATACGCTTTTCATGTTAACATACACGCTTGCACTTTCCTTTTCTCCACATCTCCTCTGATCAGAAACACCACACTCCTTCAACCGACTGAACGGCAGAAAACCAAATAAATACATGAGAAGGTAAGCCCGAGGATCCAGTAATCCCTGCTCCATAACATTTCATTCCATAATGCCTTCATACGATGACTTCAGGGGGAAAGAAGCGGGTACAGTGTTACAGGACTCACAACTCATAAAGGATTAATGCCCCGGTCAGGTTCTTCACGCACCTTTATAGTAGAACAGACACATATCGGAGAGGACGAACCACCGCCTCTTCCACATCTTCATCCCGGTGCTGTCCTGCAGAGAGCGAGAAGACAGCACCCATCAGCCTTCCAATAAGCAGCCCCGCCCCCCCAGTCCAGAACCATTTCACCGTCTTTTATATCAGGACCTTTCCGGACCTTTCTCTCTCACGATCATTCGTTGACCATGTTCCTGTCCACAGAGCCGGAGCAGATAATGAGTTCAAATGAGCTTGTCACCCTCAGCCGTCCCAAACCTAATTATCATAATACTCGTGTCTCCTCACTCAGGGGGGAGGGGCTGTTGGTCTTGGAAATGAAGGTTGGGACAATGGGAGGCAAAACGAGAAGACAAAGTTCTCACTCGGCAAATGTCAGCAGAACCCCACACTAAACTAACATACTGGCAAAAGGTTTGGCGATAAGGTGACTGGTAATATTTTATAGCATACATGCATCAGGATATGGAATGTCACGAATGTCGGGGCTTCTATGTGATTCACATTTCCTCAGTCTGGTGGGTGAAACACTTGCCGATGAACCAGAAGTCCCACACCGTGTCCCTGAGTTAATTGTACTGGTTGTAAGGTGTTCTAGATGAGGGTGTCTGATAAATGCCAGAAATAAAAAAAATATTAAATTAAAAAACTTCAAAAGTAAAAAATGTATTTGTATTAGATACATGTAATGATTAAAATGATACTTCACATGTAATGATCAAAAAATTTAACAAAACGACTGAGCTTTTTCCACCATTTTGTTCATTTGCTAGCATCAGCCATTCTTTACGGTGTGGTGTGCTGGGGCAGCAGCATCTCCGCTGGGGACAGGAAGAGGCTGGACAGGCTGATCCGGAGGACCAGCTCTGTTCTAGGATGCCCCCTGGACCCAGTGGAGGTGGCGAGTGACAGGAGAATGGTGGACAACATCTCCCACCCCATGCAGGAGACCCTGACAGCACTGAGCAGCTCCTTCAGTGGCAGGCTACTGCACCCGCGATGTGGGAAGGAGAGGTTCAACCGCTATCAACTGTACAGGTGTACCCATTGTACATTTTTGTGTAGATACTGACTGTACATTACCTTTGTTCTGTCCACTTTCTATCCGTGACAAGTGCGATTTCCCACTTGTGGGACTAATAAAGGTCTATCTTATCTTATTTTTCACTCAGGGTGCATCTGCTTCCAGCCGGCCCATCGCTGGACCTGAGAATCAACATCACCATGACAACCTCACGGTCGGGAGAAGGTACCTGCTTGTAGAGCCAGTTGCTCCTCACCACCGGCGCATTGGGGTTCCTCTTAATGGAGTTGGAGCGCTTCCCAAAATTATGAACCTTTTTGGAAGATCTCGACGGCTACGGGCAGAAATATGGCGCTGAATTATTCATGCTGTGTATTTATAACTGTTTTATTCACCATTCAGCTGAATAATTACAGTCCTGTTGTGGATGAAGGTCGGTGGAAACAAACTCGGAATGTTCTGGAATATGGAGGAAGACTCTGGAGGGACTCACTCTGGCCGCCGGGCTGCCCGGGTGGGCGGCGTAGTCCGAGCCGCCGGTGTAGTTGGAGCCGCCGGTGTAGTTGGACGCCTCGCTCATGGTGCTGGTGGGACGCTCCTTCTTCTCGGTGGCAGGTGCTTTCGCCGCCGGCCTGGAAAGGGGTAAAGAAGCGAGGGGCGAATGACGAGGAGGAAGCCGGCGGGAATCAATCTGCCAGGCCGGTGGGTAGGTTCACGTTTTGGCAACTGACGTCCAACTTCTATCCCTCGTAAAGTCTTGCTTGCAAGGTGAAGAATCTCCTCGTCCTCACCAAGATTAATCTAGCCTGTAGACTAACAGCCATTGTGTCCTGGTGCTGCCCTACATTCTTAAAGTTACAACGTCAGGAGGGAGAGCAGGTATGTGGAGCGAAAACTCTGTTAGGTAGCGTCGGGTTTTGGGTCACATTACCAGCCACGAGTCCCAGGTAAGTAACGAGGACCTGGATCTCCCCGTTTAGTCCCACATGTTCGCTAGTGGTTCCTTGTACATGGAAATATGCACTTAAGCTTAACCTAACAAACCCAGCCTCTTAACAGTTGTCAATAAATGTCAAAAATGGGAATTCATGTCTTCCTGACGGCCGTATTGACTAAAGTCACCAACTTTTCCAGAAATAAACATGAATAAATTCCAGTGAACGTGACCACGCCCACTACCAACACCAACATGCAGGTTATCAGGCGCTTTAATTCCAGTGAAAGTGACCACGCCCACTACCAACACCTACATGCAGGTTATCAGGCGCTTTAATTCCAGTCAGCGTGACCACGCCCACTACCAACACCAACATGCAGGTTATCAGGCGCTTTAATTCCAGTCAGCGTGACCACGCCCACTACCAACACCAACATGCAGGTTATCAGGCGCTTTAATTCCAGTCAGCGTGACCACGCCCACTACCAACACCAACATGCAGGTTATCAGGCGCTTTAATTCCAGTCAACGTGACCACGCCCACTACCAACACCAACATGCAGGTTATCAGGCGCTTTAATTCCAGTGAACGTGACCACGCCCACTACCAACACCAACATGCAGGTTATCAGGCGCTTTAATTCCAGTGAACGTGACCACGCCCACTACCAACACCAACATGCAGGTTATCAGGCGCTTTAATTCCAGTAAACGTGACCACGCCCACTACCAACACCAACATGCAGGTTATCAGGCGCTTTAATTCCAGTGAACGTGACCACGCCCACTACCAACACGAACATGCAGGTTATCAGGCGCTTTAATTCCAGTCAACGTGACCACGCCCACTACCAACACCTACATGCAGGTTATCAGGCGCTTTAATTCCAGTCAACGTGACCACGCCCACTACCAACACCAACATGCAGGTTATCAGGCGCTTTAATTCCAGTGAACGTGACCACGCCCACTACCAACACCAACATGCAGGTTATCAGGCGCTTTAATTCCAGTCAGCGTGACCACACCCACTACCAACACCTACATGCAGGTTATCAGGCGCTTTAATTCCAGTGAACGTGACCACGCCCACTACCATCACCAACATGCAGGTTATCAGGCGCTTTAATTCCAGTCAACGTGACCACGCCCACTACCGACACCCACATGCAGGTTATCAGACGCTTTAATTCCTAGTGAACGTGACCACGCCCACTACCAACACCAACATGCAGGTTATCAGGCGCTTTAATTCCAGCGAACGTGACCACGCCCACTACCAACACCAACATACAGGTTATCAGGCGCTTTAATTCCAGTGAACGTGACCACGCCCACTACCTACACCAACATGCAGGTCATCAGGCGCTTTAATTCCAGTGAACGTGACCACGCCCACTACCATCACCAACATGCAGGTTATCAGACGCTTTAATTCCAGTGAACGTGACCACGCCCACTACCGACACCCACATGCAGGTTATCAGACGCTTTAATTCCTAGTGAACGTGACCACGCCCACTACCAACACCAACATGCAGGTTATCAGGCGCTTTAATTCCAGCGAACGTGACCACGCCCACTACCAACACCAACATGCAGGTTATCAGGCGCTTTAATTCCAGTGAACGTGACCACGCCCACTACCATCACCAACATGCAGGTTATCAGACGCTTTAATTCCAGTGAACGTGACCACGCCCACTACCTACACCAACATGCAGGTCATCAGGCGCTTTAATTCCAGTGAACGTGACCACGCCCACTACCATCACCAACATGCAGGTTATCAGACGCTTTAATTCCTAGTGAACGTGACCACGCCCACTACCAACACCAACATGCAGGTTATCAGCCGCTTTAATTCCAGTCAACGTGACCACGCCCACTACCGACACCCACATGCAGGTTATCAGACGCTTTAATTCCTAGTGAACGTGACCACGCCCACTACCAACACCAACATGCAGGTTATCAGGCACTTTAATTCCAGCGAACGTGACCACGCCCACTACCAACACCAACATGCAGGTTATCAGGCGCTTTAATTCCAGTGAACGTGACCACGCCCACTACCTACACCAACATGCAGGTCATCAGGCGCTTTAATTCCAGTGAACGTGACCACGCCCACTACCTACACCAACATGCAGGTTATCAGGCGCTTTAATTCCAGTCAACGTGACCACGCCCACTACCAACACCAACATGCAGGTTATCAGGCGCTTTAATTCCAGTGAATGTGACCACGCCCACTACCAACACCAACATGCAGGTTATCAGGCGCTTTAATTCCAGTGAATGTGACCACGCCCACTAACAACACCAACATGCAGGTTATCAGTGATTTAATTCAAGCGTTCTGAATGTGACATTAGTGAACACGGCCCATGTCTGGATGACAGTGAGAGACGCTCCTGAATATCCCAGCAGGAGGATGAGTGCCGGATGTCCTGAAATCTGCTTCCCCGCCGGTAAATGGCACAAGCCATGCCCTGACAATGTTAGCAATATGAAGAGTGTGGACTCATCACTCGCTCATTATCACAGCACTAACGCTCCACTGAATGGGGTGACAGTCACATGACACTCAACCAGCTGTGGAGGAAATGCTGGTCACTCACTTGGTGGTCTTGGTAGGACATGGATGGCTTCCGTCCCCGGGTCCCGAGTGATCGGCCTCCCTAAACGCAATGTAGGAGTGAACGAGGGTCAGGTGTGCAGCTGTCTTACTCGCGTTTTTAATCAGGCCTCAACCCACCAGGTCTGGTCAGGATGAGTACAATATGCATTATAGTAAACATTAACACACACACACACACACACACACACACGAACAGCTCGGTTCTGCCAGTGGATGAAGTGGAAATGGCGACGTGAACAGATGAGAGACTTTTTAACAGCAGTGCACCGGGGGAGATTACCTGTTTACAACAGGCTGCCCGAGTTTCCCACAATTCACGCTAGAAACAGAAAAAAAGGGGGAAAAAATGAACTAAACACAGAGTCAAACTTAACAAATCATAACAGAACGATAAATTATAATCGCAGCGCTGCGGTAACGCGTCAGATAAATGAGAACAAATAAAAAAACAAAACAAGTGATGATGATTTCAGATGACATCAATTATCCCATCATGCCCCATGTGCTCAGCAGAATTAAAAACCTCAATTACGACTGCGACTTGAACGCCCCCCCTCCCCATGGCACTTTAAAAAGGTGAGGCAGAGCAAATCTGCAGCTGAATTTATTATTCTGCCGCAAAGGAAAAACAGCTGGAGTATCTAAAGGAAGCACACACACTTACATACATATTAAAAACCGCGAATCATAGGAAATACGGTATAAAAATTTATATTGCAAACGCAATCTACCGTGTAAAGTCGTGAATCCTATTGCATCGCACTGCATCGTTACGTCTCTAATATAAATGAATTCTAATGCTTTATGCAGGGCATTTTTAATATCACATCACGAGACCTGGAGATCTTTGGTAAAAGTAAACTGTAAGCCTGGTAACTCCTCAGTAGGCACCAATATTTATCCCAGGGTTATAGCGCATGTGTTATGTGGCATTCGCTGTTTATTTGTGTTAAGAATTGTGTTAAGAATTACTAATATGTTCTTGAAATATTCGTTCTGTTTGAAGACAGGGTGAATCTCTTGTCCTGTCGTCTACATTAGAGCTGTAACTGGGTCTAAAAATCCGGCTTTCATTGCGCGCTTCGTGCACTAGACGAAGAGGGTAAGGAAATGAGCGCGTTTAAAATGTGATCACCGGAGAATATCCTCCGTTTCCCCTCGATAACTAAAACGCCTCACCTGGCGACGGTGGTTGAGGATTGCAGATCAAATTAACATTTTAGTCTAAAAATCTGCATTTAAAGCAACAAATTTACAATATGCAAAACAGTTCTGCCAAAAACATTTGCATTTGTGTTGACACTAATGAGCTCCTGTACAGGGTGGGCCATTTATATGGATACACCTTAATAAAATGGGAATGGTTGGTGACATTGAACACATTTTATAAGTGGTCAGACACTTGTAAATAACTCATGAAAGAATAAAGCACACCGTTTGTCAGGATTGACTGCAGCTGTGCTCAACACCGGTGGCCAATCCTGACAGCGCTTAAATGCCGGATGTTTCCGCCCCTTCCATGTCTCCGGCATTTTCGTGAACTTCAGTTGGCAACAGTGTGCATTTTTGTAATTTGAGTTCTGGCAATCGCCACACGCCTACGGGTTAGTTTGTGTTCTTTATTTAAGTTAAATCGTTTTCGGCCACCGCGCCAGTCTTTATTTGTGTTTATTGTTTATTTAATAATAAAAACCCCTTCCCAACATGTCAGACCTCTGCGCTTCCTTCCCCCGTAAGTCCGTAGTCGTGACACCGTTGTTTTTCTTGTGAAATTACCAATAAATTTGATGTGTCACATGACCCTATTCCTATTCCAAGATGGCCGACTTCAAAATGGCCACTATGGTCACCACCCATCTTGAAAAGTTTGCCCCCTCACATATACTAATGTGCCACAAACAGGACGTTAATGTCACCAACCATTCCCATTTTATTAAGGTGTATACATATAAATGGCCCACCCTGTAGATCTGTACTATAGACCGCTCCTTTACCGACCTGACACACACACACACACACACACATATATATATACATATATAGATGTAGAGTAAACATCACGTTCATCATGTCCATGTTCATTCCACACTCGGCCTTCCGGCAGCTAAAGATCGGAATCTGCTGCATGACGGAGGTGAAACATGTGAGATGTTTGCTCTGGGTTCTAAATCATCGGAACGACATTAAAACAGCGTAGAGGTTCCGAGCTGCAGAACACAAGGGGAATGTTGTTCTCCGCTCCCTGTCAGGCCGGTGGCACGAGGTGTTGCCTCGGCTCTGTCCCGATAAGAACAGAATCAAGGGCCTTCTGTCGTATCGCTCTCCAAGTTTTCATTTTCTCGTCTTTGCAACGTCCCTCCTCACTGTCCTCCCTGCAAAACCTACTCAGAGACGGTCGTCGCCCGTACAAACCGCTCCGCTCATGTCACCCTGGTTCTTTCCCAATTTACCTCCAGAGCCCCACATAACCTTGCCCTTCCCCATCTTACTCAGCTCTTAGCTCCGTACAGTCCTTGTCACAGTCTCGGGTCCTCCAACAGTGATGTCCTCACTGTCCCATGCACCAGACGTTCCAGCCTTCATTATTCCGCTCAGCGTTTTTCTATTTTGTGTGAATATATGTGCACGTGGGTTTTGTTACTGTTCTTTATCCTCTTTGTAATGCGTCCTTGGTTCATTTAAAGTGACGTGACTGTCATTGTGATGCACAGCAGCACAGCACACCGTGCACACAGTGATTAAATATGTCAGCAGGTTCAGAAAAGAGACGACGGCGGAAATGGATGCTGTTAAATTTCACCTTCGTTAACACCGACACCCGTCCCTGCAACTTTCTCACCTAAACCTCCCGCAACACCTCCCAATATAAAAACACGCGGCGCCACGTGACGTCCCGGCCACGCCCTAACGGGAGAGGTGTTAGCGGCACGCCAGCGGCACTCTCACCTCGCCTCATTCCTCCGCGTGGCATTAAAATACTCATCCTCTCCACATTCTCTACACCCACAGGAGATCAATAATAAACGGCAATATCAGCACGTTACACCGGCGTTACACCAGCGTTATCACGGGCAACGTATCACGCCGACTGCCACGCCCATATCACCACATTTCCCACTTGTGAAACCAACAAAGGATGCATCATCACTGAAAACACCGTACCGGCTACTATGATTGACAGGTACACTTTACTTTTTGGGCTTGATGAGTGATTCATTGGTTATAATGTTTTGTTATCGATCGACAGTCCTATTTTAATTATACTACGTTGTCAATACTGAAGTAGATGCTCAGCTCTGATATTATACAAATTATTATTTGAGACACAAATGTCACATTGCATCATAATTCCTGTAACGCGATGTCCCTGAGCCGGACACTTAACCCTGAGTGTCTCCAGGGGTGGACTGTCCCTGTAACTACTGACTGAAAGTCGCTCTGGATACGGGCGTCGGGTAGATGCCGTAAATGTAAATGTGAAAGATGTTTTCTCGTGTTTTGTGTGTCCTCCGTGTCCCTCCTAATGTGAAGCATGTGGAATGAAGTCAACAGAAGGGGTCTGTGAAGAGGTCCGTGAGAAACGCGCAGGACGTTCATCCTAATCGGACCTTTTGGGACACGCGGCATCTGTCCCCAGGCCGGCGGGACACTCGACGCATTGAGGCGCGGGATGAAGCCACTTACTGTTCGTTGACCACAAAGATGCAGTTGTCCTGCGAGGGCTGACCGGAGACCGGGTGCTTACAGGTCACCTTCCGCTCATTGTGACTGATGGACGGAGACAGAGAGAGAGAGAGAGAGAACAACATTAAACTCATTCTGTCATCACGACTAAATGATGTTTTATTTTATGTCCCATTTCATTGAGCAGTTTAACAGCTGAAATAACGCCAGCGCTGAAAATGACAAGAATTACAAAAAACGACACATTTCTCACATGAACAACGCATAGAAAACGTGATAAGCGGGCAGAATAAGAAGCGCGAAGCCCCCCCGGCGCCGCGGCACGTACGAACCTCGACTGGTGGGTCGTGGTAAACTTCAGCATGGCTGCCTGACCGCTCGCTGCGGCGCGGCTACGGCTCTCTCCCTCTCCTCGGTCGTACGCCGCCGATCACGGGAGCTGCGGGACCCTCCTCCCCGCGCCGCTCCTATAAATACGCCGGCTGCGGCGGGGACGCGGGGGGACAGGCTCCCTTTCAGCTCGGCGCCCCTCCGGGCGCGGTAACGAGGCCGGGGTCTGGGCCGGCGCCGCCGGGACGCGACCTCTCGCCGGTAAACAAGGCGCCGGGCCCGTTAACGTCCCGCATCCGAGAAAAGGCGGGTCCGAGGCGCCGGAGGATAAATCCAGCCTCCGGGGGACATTTTATATCTGCAGCAGGGTCTCAGACAGCAGAACTTGACACATTCATCGTAGGCTAAACAAGTCCAGAAGAAAACTAGAAGTTTCCACAGAAAACCTCGTCCTTCTGCGTGAAGAAGCGCCTGCATGTTTCAACCGTCCATTTTATGTCTTACAGTGATTAGTTACAGGGACAGTCCCCATGACAAATAATCATGTGTCTCGATGAGTGCAGCCGCTGCTAATGCCCCTGATAAAGTGAAGTGATTGTCACTTGTGATACACAGCAGCACAGCACACGGAGACACAGCGAAACGTGTCCTCTGCATTTAACCATCGCCCTTGGTGAGCAGTGGGCGGCCATGACAGGGGCCCGGGGAGCAGCGTGTGGGGACGGTGCTTTGCTCAGCGGCACCTTGGCGGCTCGGCATTCGAACCGGCAACCTTCATGGGCCACCACTGCCCCTGACCCGATGACCCCAGATGCTCCGCCTACAGGAACACATGGATACGGGCCGGTAATGGAGTGTGCGCTGGCGTCCTGCGACCAGGCGGGGACGCGGCGGCGTTAGAATTCACGAAGCAGCCCGGGGGCGGGAACAGGGCGGCACGCGTGGCCGAGTCCAACACACGGAGAGACACAATTGGCTCACGCACAGCTGCAGGGCACCTTTCGCTCCGCTTAGCTCCTCTGTCCTACCCAGAATGCACCTGGGCAGGAGGCCAGTGACCCTTCTCGAGTTGTGGGGACTGTAACAGATGTACGCGGTCCTGCTTTAGGAGACGCTGGAGGAGATGCTAGAATACGCGGTGACGATGCAGACAGCTGGTGGTATTAAAACCGAGAGCAGAGGGGCAAAACTACATTAAAATTACCCAGATGCATCAGAGGCAGCGGGAACCCGCTCCCAAATGAGCTCCTTTAGGAGAGAGGAAGAGATGAACAGACAGAGCAATAAACAGACAGAGCAATAAACTCGGCTTTCAGCCCGGCGGTGACCCATTCCGGAGGTGTGTGTGACTGTACAAGGAATCAGAACAAACCCAAATTAGCAACGAAATCTTCACTTCCGCCACAAAGCCTCTAAACGCCAAACATCGGTGATGAAGAACAGGTCGTGTACGACTTCCCGCCATTCTTCGTCCACCCGGGCCGGAACACAGCTGCTGGCCTTGCGACCAGGAGACATCGAGAGACGGTAACTACAACGGCAGTAAGTAAGGCTTGTGGTCTTCTTTCATGACAGCATTTTGTTGCTGATGTTGCTGATTCCACAGTCACCTCCGTAAAACCCCACCGACGCTGATCGTGGCGTCAAGTCTTTCGGCCCTTCTGTGGTGTTGATTAATAATATTAACCATATTAACCATATTTTGTCCATAAACTGGCTGACTACACAATAACCCTGGATAGCCTTTCTATCTCACCGAGTACTAAAGTGAAGGATCTAGGTGTCATCATTGATGCAGGTCTCTCATTCAGATCGCACGTAGATAATGTCACTAGAATAGCATTCTTTCACCTTAGAAATATTGCGAAAATAAGAAATATCATTTCAATGCATGATGCAGAAAAGTTGGTCCATGCATTTATTCCATCAAGGTTAGATTACTGCATTGCATTATTGTCTGGATGCTCTAGTAGGTGCATGAGTAAACTCCAGCTAGTACAGAATGCTGCAGCCAGAGTTCTAACCAGAACCAGGAAATTTGACCACATCACCCCAGTCTTACAATCACTGCACTGGTTACCCATCAAATTTAGGATTGACTACAAAATCCTACTTTTAACCTATAAAGCTCTAAATGGTCTCGCCCCGCAGTACCTGAGTGAACTTTTGGTTCCTTACGAACCGCCACGCCCCCTTCGATCAATGGGTGCGGGGTCACTACTGGTACCAAAGGTGCAGAAGGTCACAGCTGGGAGCAGATCCTTCTCCTATAGAGCTCCGCAGTTGTGGAACAGCTTGCCTGTCAGTGTCCGGGACTCAGACACAGTCTCAGTGTTTAAATCCAATCTCAAAACCTATCTGTTTTCTCTGGCTTTTTGCTAAAGTCCTAGACCCTCATTTCACTTGATTTTGACGCAGTGTCAATTATAAAGTCCAGTTTATCACAGAGTCCCCCTGTTAGACACAGACAAAGTTAAATTCACCCTAGTAAGACAGTCCTAGTTAGGGTACCGGGCCACTGTAGCACCAATATACCACTATTACCACATATTTCAGTATCGGTCGTACAGTGCAACCGTCTGCCGCTGCTTCTGTTTGTTTTTCTCCGAGACACGGAATCAAGCGTCCAGACTACTGGCAGACCCCAGTGAAGAGACCAGCAAATAAATCCTGGTTCCTGACAACTGCTTAACAAGGACATACCATGAAACAAACCAGAGGGTCACCACAGCCACCACCACCATTACAACTACAGCTTCAGGGATCTTCAAATGGACCAGTAACATCATTATGGACACGTAATCTAGACCATGACACTAACTACATCCTGGACTTCTCCAACCCTACAACCGTAGGACTTATTATTATATCATATCCAACCCTGCACTGACACCATTTGCAGGCTCACTCTACCCTGGAAGGGGGTCCCTCTCTGTATCACTCCTTCCCAACGTTTCTTCTTTTCTTTTTTTTTTCTCTCTCCTGGAGTTTTTCCTTGTGTGCAGAAGGGTCAAGTGTGGGGGTGTCAACTGTAGGGCCTGTCAAAGCCCATTGAGACATACTGTATGTGATTTTGGGCTAAATAAGAAATAAATGTTGTTGTTGTTGAATGGGAGTTGAGAGACATGATATCGGTTTCGTGGTAAGTGTTGCCAGAGGGTGGTGCTAATGCACCTGAAACTCTTTTATTTCATGATTTTTGGATAAAACGCCGATCAGAACAATGTTCGGATGTCAAGAAACAAACGCTGGAACCAGACGTTGGGAGCTGCAGTGAATAAAATGCCAACCGCGTCCTTCACTTCTATTTACTTTAACCGGCGGGAGGCTGAGCCCACGGCCCACCTGAACACACACTTCCTGCGTGCAGACGCCCCCACAATGTCAGGGCCGGTGTGGTAACGCGGCTAAATATGAAACTTCCTGCTCTTCTAGCGGCTTTCTTACTCGGCCACCACCTCCATCTTCACTCGGCCGCAGAACAATGGGCCGCCTCCTCCCAGCGGAGACCCCGTCATTCACCCAGGTCCCGCCGGCACCGGTGCTGACCTTTCCGAAAGGTCACTTAGACACAGCATTCAGACGTCCACCCCACCTGGGACCTCCCAATCCGGGGCCTTTCCACCGTGGGAAGATGGGACAGGTTCACACACAGACACTAATCGTATAAAGACGTGAAACCGTTTCCGAGTGAAACTCTCGATGAAGTGGGCGAGGTCTAGCAAACCGCCCTAATCCACGGGGATTACCACGCCGGCCTGTGTAATCTGCCTGTATGTAATTCCAGGCACCGTAAAGACCCGCGCAAGACGCTTTACCGCGCTGAGATGGTGAGTGAGACTGGAATCGCGGCACTTATTCCCCCAGTAAGAGTTTAAAGTCCTTCACCGCTTCACATGGTGACCACAGGTACACCGCGACGGTATTCTTCGCTGTTTCCGCCATGAATCCAACAAAACTGATCTTATTAAAGCCCCATGTGCAGCATTGACAGAACCAGCAGGATGTGTTAAGCAGATCCTAACATACAACTTTAAAACCAGACTTATAATATACAGACAGACGCAGATATATAATATTCAGACACCAGATATATAATATACAGACACCAGATATATAATATACAGACACCAGATATATAATATACAGACACCAGATATATAATACACAGACAGATGTAGATATATAATATACAGACACCAGATATATAATACACAGACAGACGTAGATATATAATATACAGACACCAGATATATAATACACAGGCAGACGTAGATATATAATATACAGACACCAGATATATAATATACAGACACCAGATATATAATATACAGATGTAGATATATTTAATATACAGACGTAGATATATAATATACAGACACCAGATATATAATACACAGACAGACGTAGATATATAATATACAGACACCAGATATATTATATACAGATGTAGATATATAATATACAGACATAGATATATAATACACAGACAGACATAGATATATAATATAGAGACCACAGTTATAATAGTTTTGAATTTTTCATTAGTTTTAGTTTTTATTTCGTTTAGATTTTTTTTTTCAAATTCAGTTAGTTTTAATTAGTTTTTAGAGGCAGATTTACTAGTTTTTATTAGTTTTGATATTTTGAAATTGCTTAGTTTTAGTTTAGTTTTTATTAGTTACAGTGTTAGTTTTATTTTTTTTTTTGTAAATTAGGATATTTGTCAGGTGCATGAATCAAAATCACCAGAATAGCCTTATCCATCTTAGCTCCGATAAGGTTATTGACTCTTGCAGCTCCGGGTGGTTCGCCTTTTTGTGTGAGTTTTTCAAATGGACTTTCAGATTCGTGGGGTTTTTCCCCTTGAGAAGTATTCCACATATTGTATCACCTGCTTCTACAACAAGGCACTTACTTTTATTTTTGCCACTGTCATAATCAAAGAAATCCCAAATAGGACTTTCTTCCGCTTTCTTCCGACTTTCGCTGCAGCCATCACGCTAGCCGGCGGCGTCACGGACAGACTATGGACACATGACGTCACAGACCACGTGTTACCATAAAGGTCAAAAACCTGGCTTAAAACTGGCAGCGTGAAGTAAATAGATTTTAATTCAACCCAAAAGGCTTATTACAAAGACGAAAACGAAGGACGTTTTTGCTATAATATTAGTTTGTGTAAGTTCGTTTTGTATACACACAAAACAGTTTCAGTTAGTTTTCGTTTTTTTTTTAACTCTTTATTTCAGTTAACGAAAATGTTTTTCAATTCTAGTTTTAGTTTTATTGTTCGTTTTTGTTAACTATAATAACCTTGATAGAGACACCAGATATATAATATACAGACAGATGCAGATATATAATATACAGACAGATGTAGATATATAATATAGAGACACCAGATATATAATATACAGACAGACATAGATATATAATATAGAGACACCAGATATATAATATAAAGACAGACATAGATATATAATATATAGACACCAGAGATATACTATAAAGACAGACGCAGATATATAATATACAGACAGACGTAGATATATAATATAGAGACACCAGATATATAATACACAGACAGACATATATATAATGTACAGAGACAAGATATATGATATACACACAGACGTAGATATATAATATACAGACACCAGAGATATACTATAAAGACAGACACAGATATATAATATACAGACAGACATAGATATATAATATACAGACACCAGATATATAATATACAGACAGACATAGATATATAATATACAGACACCAGATATATAATATACAGACAGATGTAGAGATATAATATAGAGACACCAGATATATAATATGCAGACAGACATAGTATGTTCATGACAATGCAACCAACTTCCACAAAATGTACGTCACCCCACTGATTAAAGCCACAGAACAGAACATTGTCATTCATCGCAGATAATTACCGTCTAGAGACTCCACTCACCACGTCAGCATGGTGACGTTACTACGGCAACCAGCCAGAAACCAGCAGGGAGCGGCTCGGCGTGCGAAAAACCTTCGATCTCTGTGTCTGAATGAGGACTTGGGTGGAAGCATCTCATTGAAAAGGCCGACCGAAGAAACACAAGGGCAGCAGAATTGCCATGGCGACAGCGAGCGGGAGAGCGAGAGAGGGTGGGGACGAGAAAGACAAGGAGGTGGTGGATCTTCGTCTGACCACTACACTAAACACACGAAATTCAGGATCACCTTCTAAGTCCGGGAGGCAAAGAATGGGGAAGCGCCAATCAACACTGACATTGGATGACCTTGCAATACCTCCGAAACCTACAGCTCCTGCAACAAATACCACAAATACCACCCACCACCTTCCTTATTTAGCAATATTTTATCAGGAAAAATACATGAAAAAAAAACATGATACAAAATAAAATAAACAAAATTAAGGATGGCATCGGACTACAATAGACCTTGACCAAATCATTAAATATGATGGGTAAATATTCAACATCGGCCATTCAAAGTGAAGTGCCCCATACTGATATGGCCTTAGAATGCTTTGGTGTAATGGATTGTTTAAGATTAGTCGCGATTATTTGCAAAATTAGCAGATTACAATAGACCTTGACCAAATGATTAAATGTGATGATTAAATATTCAACATCGCCCATTCAAAGTGAAGTGCCTGCATACCGATATGGCCTTAGAATGCTTTGGTGTAATGGATTATTCAAGATTAGTGATTAATAACGACTAATTGTTATAAATTGACGGCCCTACTTTTAACTTCATGGAACATCATGGCCCATAAATCTGAGATGTGAAGCGTACAATGGAGAGATGCAGATGAGATCTGCACACATTTCAGTGTCGTTTGTAGCAGGTGCTGAGTCCCTGGGATGCTGAAGCAACTCTGCAACTCTGAGCACTGGACACAGGCCCGTGCATCTGCCGATCCAGACTGAGGTCCCTGAGCGAACCCTGACCAATTATCCTGTCACACTAATGCGTCAGGAAAAAGGAGCATGGAGCTGCAGGAAAGAAATAAACCACGGTGCATGAAAAGTGAATGAAGAAATGCCTTCAGATACGCTGCCTACCATTAATAGTCCTAAACTGAATTAAGAGCTCTGGTTCTAACGACTTGGCATAACCTCGCTAACCTCATGCCTAGCTGGTTAAGCATGTCTCCGTTTTTAGCCTCTTTGGAAAGGTCAAGTCCATCGGGATCATGTGACATGGGGAGGGTCAGAGGGAAATACTCGTCCTGGTTTGGGTTTCAGATGCTTGTCCCTTAGCGTTTTCAAACCAAACCCTTTTCATTTCAAACATGGCTGCTCGCACACAACGATCCATGGTGAGCCGGTTCAGGTTCTTGGGTCGAACAGGCCAACAGGTCCACCTCAACATGATCTACACAGACCTTCAGATGAAACACAAACCACAAACCACCTACTGATTAAATAAGTGCTTTCCTGACAACATGGGTCCGTTAAGTAGCTCTTTAATTCCATAATTAACTGCAGGGAGTTACCAAAATGCATCGCTCCGCTGTTAATTAATATGCGGAGCAGGTCATAATACAGTTCCTCACAAGTGTAAATACACTTCAGAAGCACATTCCAGCTGCTCTCTTCTTCCATTGAAGTTGGGGGCTGGAGACCCCCACAGGGAAGGCGTCCGATCGGCCAAGTCGTGCTTCTGAGGACGTGGCTGCGCCGCGAACCACCCAGTCCGCGGGGAGCGGGAGGCTGGAGCTCCTAAACGCAGTGAAATGTAGGTAACGTGGCGGAGCGGGGGCACGGCTCTCGAGAAAAGCCTCTGCCACCTGACTGCATGTCACTGTCTCATTATCCTGGCAACAGCTTTCTAGCAGAGACAAGCGTAACAAAAGAGCCAATGTACCGAATGTAAAAATATGAGGCCGGTTCATTCAAATTCAAATTTTATTTGTCACGTACACAGTCATACACGGTATGATATGCAGTGAAATGCTTTTAGCGACTGTACAGACCACAGTATTGCAAATGTATACAATGAAAACAAATATGCAAATATTGCAAACATAACCAAATATTACACTTTATGTCTTTAACATAAAATATGTGTAACAGGTAGGGTGAAGGTGTGCAAATGAGTGAAAGTCAATGTATAAAGATAAAAAAAGAGCAGAAATTTTGTGCAAAGTGATTTTTGTCGTGATCCGGTCTGAAAGGGGTTACTCCGGGATGGTGTCGGGATCCATATCTGGTGTCTCTATTGTGTTTGTCATGTGTGATGTTCCCTAATCGTTTTCACCTGTGTCTAATGTATAAAGCTGCCCTGTTTGTTTCTGTTCGTGGTCAGGTCTATGATATGTTGCATGTTCACCAACGTCTCGGATGTCTCCCCTGTCCTGTTCTTCACCCATTAAAACCCGGTTTCGTGACGTTATGCAAATGCGTCCTCGTTACCTATTCTCATCGTCTCTGGTCACCTGCCTCGTCCTGCCATCATGGTTGTGACAATTTTGTGCAAAGTGATTTTGTGCAAAGAGTCCAGAGTGCGTCTGTGTCAAATGACGCCTGAAGACGAGCAATTCTTTATCATTCTGACAAAGTGACATGGCAATACATGCTGTCCATAATAATAAAAAAGGGTGCATTAATTAGGGATGAAATATTATAAATATATATTTTTTTAATCAGCGACCATTTCAAAATCCAGTGTGAAGATTGTAACATCCCATCAAATCAATTTCTAAATCAGCTTTTAAAAAACGGAAAAAAAAAAGAAGCCGCATCTGTGGCCACAAACCACACGACTCCTGTAATGAATGCACACCGATGGGCTCTACAGATTCCTGCGAGGGATGCGCTGCAGCCTCTTGCATGGGTGGATGGATGACCACTAAATCGGCCTTTTGACGGCATCCCACCCTCCCCGAGTCAATGCAGTATGATCAATGCACCGTGGACCCAGCCCCTGGTCACAGCAGGAGCAGGTAACGTTAAAAAAAAAGAGAACAGCGGCTCATCATCGGCAAACTGCCGCGCACTAATGGCCATTACTGATGCAGGGGGGAATGTGCAGCCACCCGTGAGTCAGTCTCCTCCATGCCTGCTCCGAACGAAAAGGAAATGGGAAGTGCTTTCAGCTTCCACTCCGTTCGGACGTCAATCTTTACGTCAATAGAATCTGGAAGCATCCATTAACATCCACTCACCCACCTTGGGTAGACCAGACACATATCCCGTAACCATGATTCATAGTTTCATTGAACCAGGAAGATCTACTGAACATCCGAGTGTACCACGACCAATTCAATATTCCTTCAAGTCAGAAAATAAACTGACTCCTTCTGATCTAAACTCCAGGAGGAGCAAACAAGCAGAGTTACACCTTCGCCAATGAACGCCATGCTAGAAATGGTCTGTTTGGCAAGGAGCAGGTTGTTTTTTCCCCCTTCTTCTTCTCCACACAGCCTCCATCTGCTACTACAGCGCGGTTAAACACACTTACAACCGCCCACCCTCCTACACACACATACACGCAGAAATAGAAAGAGGACAGGCCCAGCGAGTATCGCAGAGAGGGCCACAGGGAGCCGAGAGTCTGGTGGGAGGCGAGATGGAAGAAAAAGGCTGTTATCACGGGATATGACTGGGGTGTATGTGTCTGTTTACGATATCAATTTACAGAAAGAGACAAAAAAGCTTGAAATATAACAAGAGACTAAGGCCCAATCCGCACGAGAAACAGATTTCTGTTTCTAAAAAGAAACCTGTGCACACGGGGACGCAGAGAACGTCCCGAATGTTGTTTTAAGCCCCCTCCACACCTGCAGGTGGTGCTGTAACTCCCAGATCTCCTTCTTTGGCATCTAGTTCACCTCTGCGGTGAGGATGGGCTTTAGGTTATAGGTCAGGTAGGAGGTTGGGCTAATACGTCAGCGTTTTCACACACAAACGGATACGCGAAAAAAGAGAAATTCACTCTGGAACCTGTTTTACAAAAAAATGGATAGAAATGTTCCTGTTTTAGAGTAAAATGTTTTGCTGTGGATGGGACCTAAAAGTGAAGTTCCATTTCAGTGTAAGTACCATGTACACTGGACCCAGCATTTAGCATTAGAACGGTCAGAACGTTGAGTGCTCACACGTACGAGGCACAGCGACGGTTAAGGGCGGGGCCTGTCTTTGAGCGCCAATCGATCGCTGTTTCTTCCTTGCAACAACAAAGCTGCTTAACCAACAATCAACTCCAAGCACATTCGCATTTGGAAAAACAGCAAGGATTAATTTTATTGCCCCGCCACAGGCAACACAAAACGACCCACAACCCACAATTCAGTTCACCTGCGTACAAGGCCACCAAATGAATAGGAAGTGCCTCCATTGACGCCTTCAGTGCATTCAGTGTGTCTCGTCCCACCGCAGATGAGTAAGACCATTGAAGAAATTAGGTCTGATGCGTGACCACTCTAGAGCCCTGAACCACCATGCGAATATCCTCGCATAGTTAGTTGTAAATTCCCCAGGCAACAAGGACTCTGCGTGGACGTCCATGTCAAGAAGGATGGGGGGAAATGCAGGAGCCGGAAAGGAGAGAAGAGCATTTCTGAGGCAGGTCGGCATGCATCACTGGAGCCTGACAACAGATGTCTACTGCTCCATGCCATCCTGTAGACAGCAGAAGCATTGCAGCGACCTGCAGCACCATCAGCGTTGCCGTCAAGTTGATTTCCTTCAGCTACTGAAAAGTCAGAAGCTCCAGACTGGAGCGATTTGCTGATCCACTAATTCCGGCTCCAGTCACCCTTCAGAAGCACCACAAAGTCCCAGGTTCGAACCCCACCTACTACCATTGTGTCTCTGAGTGTCTCCAGGGTGACTGTCCTTGTAATTACTGCTTGTAAAGGCATAAATATACGTGCTGTGAGCTACGTATGCGTATCCGTACTCAGTTTGTGCTAATATACCTGCGTCTGCACTGTGCTTCATAATCCTGGTCTGTAGTGGGTCCTCCTTACCACCAGGGGTCAGTGTCGAGGCCGCACGCCAAATGTTTACAGACTTGCTCGATCAACAGGTCCTCAAATGTGGACATCTTGACTGTTGAGTGCAGATCTCGCTTCCCGTATAAAATTAAATTAAATACTTATTTTCTGAGTACGCGTACAAAAAAAACGACGCAAAGAACGGAGGATACAGGATACTGTGTGCAAGTGTGTACGTATGTAGTAAACAGCCAGTATATTTCTGCCTTCAGGCACTCTGGAGAAGGGCTTCTGATAAATGCCAGAAATGGAAATGACCCCCGTGGTTCTTCACTGACCACATTACAACATCAGGGCGTCAAGTTTACAATAAGGCAGGTCCACTTCCTGCAGGTTCATGGGGCCGAAGAGGGTATAAATAACCCCACACGGCCGAGACAATGATCATTTGTCCGGGGAGAACTGGGGTAGTAAGGGCACAGGAAGTGAATTCCAGTCCCATGTTATGTTGTTTGTGCTGGGGCTGGAAGAGGAAATTACCAACCAATTATCAACCAATTATCAACCAATTATCAATCAGTAAGAACACAAAGGTGCACAACATATATACAGAGATGATATATTCACGGCAACAAAGAGCCAGGATGAGCAGAAACAAAGAAAAGAACCCAAACAGCCAGATTAAAATCGTTTCCAGAGCTTGAAAGTGCAACGTCAGTGAAAATATTGTGAAAATTTCACATCAGCGAGTGCGTATGACAAACCATGAATTATGTATGGGGTGGTAGTAGCTTAGTGGGTAACACACTCGTCTATGAACCAGAAGACCCAGGTTCAAATCCCACTTACTACCATTGTGTCCCTGAGCAAGACACTTAACCCTAAGTTGCTCCAGGGGGACTGTCCCTGTAACTACTGATTATAAGTCGCTCTGGATAAGGGCGTCTGATAAATGCCGCAAATGTAAGGTGGTACCCTCAACGTGATTGACAGGAGGCTAGAACGTGATCTCGAGCAGCGTTCCCACTTCTCCTCTCGGGCAGAACAAAGACACTTGACTCAGTAAAACCGTCATAAACCGCGTTCCTCCTTTTTCCCACTCGAATGTGGAACGAAGGGAACATGGGAGGCGGCCCGTTTTGCCCAGAGGGCGGTTTGTTCTTCCTCAGGTGCAGCTTGCACACGCGTGTTAACGTTGGCGGCGCTCCGCTCTTATTCCGAATGGATCCTTCCTCAGCACACGCGTGCGGGCTTCCTATCGAAGCAGATAAATCATGGAACTCTCGAATTCCTACTCAGCCAGATGTTGTGTGTCTAATGCATTTATAATTTTTTGCTGCTTGTAAATTTGCTTCAGTCATTGATGAAGTGTTTTGCATGTTCTAAATTAGTTTTATTAAAAGTCATTTAGATTTTTTGCAATTCGTCAATTTGCATATCCAGTTTAACCCGCATTTGATTCACGTTAGGGAAAACTGCATAAAATGCACAATTTGTTTAACCTTCTGCCATGATCAGTGGTGGCAGTGGCGGTCTAGCGGGGGGTAGTGGTGACCTAGCGGTTCAGGAAGTGGCCTCGTAATCAGAAGGTTGCCGGTTCGAATCCCCATACTGAGCAAGAAAAAAGAAAGTGAAAGTGAAGTGATTGTCACTTGTGATACACAGCAGTACAGCACATGGTGCACACAGTGAAATTTGTCCTCTGTATTTAACCATCGCCCTGAGTGAGCAGTGGGCAGCCATGACAGGCGCCCGGGGAGCAGTGTGTGGGGACGGTGCCTTGCTCAGTGGCACCTCAGTGGCACCTTGCCTTCGAACCGGCAACCTTCTGATTACGGGGCCGCTTCCTAAACTGCTAGGCCACCACTGGCCCAAGGCAAAGCACCGTCCCCACACACTGCTCCCCGGGCACATGTCATGGCTGCCCACTGCTCACTCAGGGTGATGGTTAAATGCAGAGGACACGTTACACTGTGTCACCGTGTGCTGTGCTGCTGTGTATCACAAGTGACAATCACTTCACTTTATATTTATCAAAGCAAAGCAATGGACCTAAAATTCAGTTTGGCACGTGCATGACCCTTCACGGTCTGAGCCACTTTCCCATACTCGTCTCTGTTTTAGTTTTACAGTTTTAAATATTACAGCTTCAGGGTGACGAATTCATTATGATTCCTTTTTTTTTTATCAGCGATTTGGTTGAATTCCGATTGGTAAGCACCACGCCCCTCCCCGAGATCACATAACCTCCGCCTGACACCAGCCGGTCAGGATTTAAAACTGGGTTCCCCGGCTGCGTCTCAACGGGTCCCCGCCGCGCCGGGACTTAATCAGCGACGCGACACACTGCCGCAGAGATAAGCCGCCGGAACCATCCGCATCTCAGCACCAGCCATCTCCAATGCACCGAACCCCAATTTGAACACGGCACGTTTCAGCCCCGTACGCATCCGATGCGCTGAAGCAAAAAGTCCCGTCGTCGAAGCCCCTCAAGGCGAACCTCTGAAGTGCGAAGGCAGGAGGCATCATGTGAACATTCTGGGATTCTGTGGAGGTGCAGCAGCAGAACCCACGGCAGTTTTACACCCGCCGGCGTTACATAATTCAACATGTTACGCTTGTGATGTGTACTGAGAACCGTGGTATTTCTGTACAGACAGGTGCTTCTCTTTCTAAATGCTGTAATGATGTCTGTAACTGGCGGAATACGCTGGTACGTCCGGACCGGCATCCCGGTACGGTCGCCCTGGTCACCAGCCAGCCCCCTCCAGCTCCTTCACGAGAGCAGCCACGTGACCCGAATCCAGAGCATGAACAGCTGATCGGGGATCAGCTGATCAGAACAGGGACCTGGGATCCGGTAACGCAGGATCAGCGATACCCAGCACGCTGCAGAACATGGCCGACAAGAACGACAATTAAAATGCGTCACCAATCAAAATTTCATGAAAAATTTTACTTTTAATAGAACTAATTTAGAACATGAAAAACACTTCGTCAATGACGGGAACAAATTTACAAACGGCAAAAAAAATCCGGAAAGGACAGGCACCATGGAAAGTCGGTTCTGTTCACTGCCCAACTAAAACGATAGACATTGAGGCCGAACCCGAGGTTTACAGCTCGAGTACGAGGACCCCTGGCAGCCCTTTTCCACGAACCAGGAACAGGATTCCTAAGACTCCTTAAGAGCATTGGGATGATGGAATTAGGAAGTCAGGACGATATTCCCACACACTTTTTCAGAAAGAAAGAAGAAAGAAAGTGAAGTGATCGTCACATGTGATACACAGCAGCACAGCACACGGTGCACACAGTGAAATGTGTCCTCTGCATTTAACCATCACCCTGAGTGAGCAGTGGGCAGCCATGACAGGCGCCCGGGGAGCAGTGTGTGGGGACGGTGCTTTGCTCGGTGGCACCTCAGTGGCACCTTGGCGGCTCGGGATTCGAACCGGCAACCTTCTGATTACAGGACCGCTTCCTTAACCGCCCCGTTTCAGCTTTTCTTGGTAGAAATCCTCCAAATGGTAAAAAAATTTTGTGCTCGAGCCTGCATCCATAAAACATCGGCACGTTGTGAATTTGGGAATCTCATCGCTGATCGTACAGGACGCGACCCGGCGATCCACGGAAAGAGCCGAGCAAGTTGCTCAGTCCGTGGGTGTGATGTGTCGGCGCTGCAGAAACCGAGACAGCGGCTGTCGTGTCCCCGACAAGCAGCCCGTCAAACACGACGCCGGCGGCGCCACCGACCGTCCCCACAGCCGTAATGACGGCGTGCGGGCGGTAAATGAAACGGGACGCGAACCAGGCGGCTGCGGCGGCCTTTTGTGTGGCTACGCAGCACCGTAATAAGACGCCGGCCACGAGGTCCGTATCTGTCAGAGTGGCGCAGTATTAATAATGCCCGCTGATGGACGAGGCTGGAGACACAAAGTCCACGTTTATAGCACACGAAGACGGACATGAGATCGTAACCACCCGCAGGTCCCCCCTCTGAGGCCTGGACACCACTAGATACGAGGAAGGATGGACGCATCACCTCACCGACACGCCAGCAGACGTGGCCCTAATCTGACCGGGTTCGGTAGCTGAGAAGGCGGGATGAAGCGGAGAAGAAGGCGGGGAGTATAGACCTCCGACATGCTTGCGGTCGCTAAGTATGGGTTCCAAGTCATGTGTAAGGAGCCGTGCAAACTGCAAGAACAAATCCTGCGCTGCTACCCCGCACTACGTTCTACACACGTTCTACGCGGAGGTTAAAGAGTAACCCCGCCCCCCGGCATTTACATCATTTTACATATGCGGCATTTACCAGACGCCCTTATCCAGAGCGACTTACAATCAGTAGTTACAGGGACAGTGTCTTGCTCAGGGACACAATGGTAGTAAGTGGGATTTGAACCCGGGTCTTCTGGTTCAGAGCCGAGTGTGTTACCCACTAGGCTACTACCACCCTACTACCACCCTACTATCCACACACTGATATACTGTCATATCACTACTATTACCATTATTAACATAGCTTATCATATACTACATACACTTTATAGGAAATACATCCACACACTGATATACTGTCATATCACTACTATTACCATTATTAACATAGCTTATCATATACTACATACACTTTATACTAAATACATCCACACACTGATATACTGTCATATCACTACTATTACCATTAATAACATAGCTTATCATATACCATATACACTTTATACTAAACACATCCACACACTGATATACTGTCATATCACTACTATTACCATTAATAACATAGCTTATCATATACCATATACACTTTATACTAAACACATCCACACACTGATATACTGTCATATCACTACTATTACCATTATTAACATAGCTTATCATATACCATATACACTCTATACGAAATACATCCACACACTGATATACTGTCATATCACTACTACTGACATTATTATCATAGTTTATCATATACCATATACACTTTATAGGAAATACATCCACACACTGATATACTGTCATTGCTGCTACTTGTCTGCCTGGTTTGTCTAGTTTGTCTCGACCTGCACTACTTTATGGGTCGGTGCACAATGTCCACATTGTCCTTTGTCATGTTTTGTGTTGTGCGTTATTTGTCTTGTTGCACGCTGTGAATCTCAAAAGCTTTGCAATCTCGTCTCTCTGTGTACTTGTATATGGCGAGATGACAATAAAGCGGACTTTGACTTGACTTTGACCAGGTCACAGTCACTAACGGCACTACCTTTTAACTAGAATTAACTAGTTAACTAGCTAATTGTTTCAGCCCAACACATACAGACACACACACAGAGAGAGCAACTTCGTTATGATATAATCGATTATGTGCTGCATCGATGCAGAATCGTCCACGCCTGCCTCGTGATGCATCGATTATAAAATTATGAATTAAGTATGACACACAGATGGGTTTCCATTTCCTTTTCTAACAAAATAGCACAAAATCTCAGCCGGTCTCTGATGCAACCAGGGAACGTCACGTCACGCCGCACCAACGTCATCGTCATCATTTCCTTCGCGTTTGGTTACGTAACACACCAACATGACCCCGTGCCTTCTGTTTACACACACTTGCACGCTCACACGTGACAGAGAGAATCTGTTCACACGCATGCGGCCGTCCGCTGCACGTGCACGTGCCGCAGGCTCTTGTGCATCGCAGGGGTCGCTCAGCACCGACAACGTTTACCGCCGATCACCTGACGCCGGCTACAGAGCAGAAACACGAATGCGGCTCTAACACCTGGCGCCATGAAAGCATGCGCCGTACATGACCCCGCCTCTTCCAACAAGCACAGCATCCGTATTCACGTACACGCACGCTGCCAAATAACAGAAATGCACGTTATTAGACGGAATTTAGCCTGCATGGTATCGCAGTGCATCGGGTAATTAATCCAGGCAATTCGCACAAAAACTTGATTTAAAGGGAAAAGATGCAGCATGCAAAAGAAATAGAGACACACACACACACTTTAAAGTCCTTACCTAGTGGGAAACCTTAGACACTTCTGATGAACGGTTCTCCCTCTCACACACACACACACACACACAGTCAGTCGCCCTCGGTTCTCTGGACGATTCGGGTGTGTGAGCTCTGCCCTCGCGGTGGGAGAACGGAACAGCAGCGGCCCCGATCTGTGCCGTCCTCCTGGGTTCCGTGACACACACTCTCGCTCTGACGGCGACGGGGATAGAGAGAGAGAGAGAGAGAGAGAGAGAGAGAGGCTGCAGCGGAGCATGCTCAGTGCGGCACCAGGCCGGAGCTACAGCTTCATCTACGACCAGCGCAGAAGCCTCATTTGTCTGCCAAACTAGCGGCCGTCCACAAGCCCAGAGGGACGGGGGACGAGGCAGCGAGGTGGGACGGGGGGAAGTGTGTGTGTGGACTCGACTCGCTCTATTTCCTACTGTCCCTCAGTTTTTGGCCCCGGGGCCCGAAGGAAGCGGGAAATGAACTGGGTCATAAAGCACTACAGCATCCCACTACTGGACTACTGGACTCTCTGTGTGTCTGTATGTTCTGAGACAATTAGCTGATTATAAAAATTTTACACCCAAAATGGTATTCAATTCTTCATTCAAATATTAATTGCCTTTTTTGAGAACATACAAGTGTAGTAAAGATCGGTAAATCGATTAATCACACTTTTATTAATGAATTAATGATGAATAATCGAGACACCACATATGTGTGTGTATATTTGTCCATCTCGGTAGAGCAGACAAAAAAAATCTAAACAGTTAGATTAATTTTATTATGAATATTCAGATTCAGAAACTTGGTCCAAACCAGCACATGTTCTCAACAAATTAACATAATTGAGATGGACCGAAAACTCTCGATCTATTTCAGTTTTAATTTGGTAAATATGTTCACTCGCATGAGCTGCTTATGAATATGGTATCTTACTAAATGGCATCTTCCAACACCACAGTCACTGGGCTCATTCAATACGGTGACGAGTCGAGAGCGGCTGGAGCTCAATACGTTGAAGAGGTCAGTGGACTTTAGAAAGTTTCTCACCACGTTCGGCAGCTTGTGTCAACTAGTGGAGATCTTCAAGTTCTTGGGCCATTTACCATGTCTTGAAGTGGGACAGCAAAAAAGGCCCAGCAAAGGATGTGCATCTGGAGGCAACCGAAGAAGTACCACCAGCCATCAACCACGACAGCAACAGGCCGTAGAACTGCAGACAGGTCCCTCCAGGATCCAGGAAACACCCACGCATGACCCCTCACACCCTGGACGATACAGAACTCTGCACACCAGGCTTACAAACACGATTCTGATTAAAGTGAACAGCATCACAGCACACGGTGCAAACAGTGAAGTGTGTCCTCTGCATTTAACCGTCACCCTGTGTGAGCAGTGGGCAGCCATGACAGGCGTCCGGGGAGCAGTGTGTGCACCTTGGCGGATCGGGATTCGAACCGGCAACCTTCTGATTACGGGGCTGCTTCCTTAACCGCTAGGCCACGACTGCCCCGGTGAAGGAGGGTTTCCCATCCAAGGGGGCAATTCTGAATCACACTGCCAGGAGTATAATGGGCCAGCCAAAAAACACTGTGCTACTTTGAGACCAGATTGAGATCTAGAAGAAGCTGATTTCTACTCTTGAAACATCTCAGCTGGAAAACTATGAACGTCATTATCACAAAAACACAGAATTTAACACCGAAATTTAATTGCAGCGGCGCAATCACAACGCGCACAGTTTTTAACCATCTAGGAACGGAATGCGCGGCCGACGTTCCTGGTGAGAGGAGTAAAAAGCCTCTGATCTTCGTGTCCTCCAGCGGCGGCGCCACTGGGTGAAGCCCGGAATCCGACGCGCGCCTTTCAACTCAATTAAATCGCAGCGCAGCGCAGGTCTGATGTTTGTTCAAAGGCATCATTTGTTGTGCTTGTTGTGCACCAGGCGTCCCGTCAGCCCATATGGCGCGCCGGGCGTCCGCCGGGACGCTCCTGGAGACGAGCACCCGTCTCGCACGCAGGCAGAGGTAACAAAGCGGAACGGGGCGAGAGGGAAATTAGAAACGAGGCGGAGTTCTGATGGCAGCTGTAGCCAGACGCCGATGGCGGGGAGGTAAAAGGGTGGTAGTAGCCTAGCGGGTAACACACTCGCCTATGAACCAGAAGACCCAGGTTCAAACCCCACTTACTACCATTGTGTCCCTGAGCAAGACACTTAACCCGGAGTGTCTCCAGGGGGGGACTGTCCCTGTAACTACTGATTGTAAGTCGCTCTGGATAAGGGCGTCTGGTAAATGCCAGAAATGTAAATGTAAATCAGCACGAGCCGATCCGGAATGATTCTCTGGTGTGTTGACCACTCAGAACATTGGCCAGAAACTATTAGTATATATATTAGTACATATATATACAAATTACACAAAAATGTTATTATATAAACGGTAGAACAGCCTCTCCCAGAACCGCAGTTGGCAGCGAACAGGACAGTGGGCCTGAAATTACACACCCAACGACCCCAACACGTTCCAACAATACAGAAAAATCCCATCATTCCTCGGACATCTTCCAACACCACAGTAACTGGACTCCTTCAATACGGTGACAAGTCGAGAGTGGCTGGAGCTCAATACGTTGAAGAGGTCAAAATCACATGATTCCCTTGTTCACTTCTGTTTGAAATGCCCAGGTCGCTGATGGTCTTTTTACGGTTATTCCTGTTGTCCATACGTGTCCTGAAACTTTGTGTAAATGGTCATGATTAGGTTGTTTTTGTGATTGCGAAATTAAGATTCGATTAATCGCCCACGCCCACGTTCAGTGAACTCGCACCAATTCATCGTTCCTGACATCGTTCCTGTTTGTGGCTGAATTCATGGGAACTGTTTTTGGCAGAGCAGCTTCCTTTTTACCTTGAATCTGCCCCCGAGAAACAAATTTTACAGGTGAGAGGACGAACAAGATCACAGGACTGATGGGAACGCTTATTAGAGAAATTAAAAGTCATGTGGAGGTCTGTAATGACCTTTAAGGGAAGAAACGATAGTGAACACATCATGTCCAGACAATCATCATCGGCGGAAACGAATCCACGGGCAAAATAAACGGGCAAATCCGCATTTCGCCTCATCAAGGCAGTCGGATGCACCAGTCGCCCCGCAGGCACTGAAGAGACGTGGGCATAAAAACACAGAGGAGAGACGCTGCAGTCAGACGCCACTGAGCTGCGAAGGCATTGTCGTCATGGAGACCATTTCACTTACACACACACACACACAGACACACACACACTCCCCGTATTCTGTACGAGGGCAGAACCGATCCGTCGTGCGTCCACCGACGGACCACACACACACACACACACTCATCCACCCAACATGGCGGCGTGGCCTTTACCTGAGCATGATTCTAACACGGACGCCACGTTCGTACACTTTACGGGTTCCTTACCTGCGAAAGGCAGCAGCGGCGGGTCCGGTGCAGGAGAGGAGGGGGGGGATTCACGTCACTTCGTTTCTGGACACTTTCAGCAAGCACTAACGGACCAGGGCCCAGAGCGACTCGATCCTGCCCCCTTCTGGACACGGGGCCCAATCGCGCCTGCTGCTGCGGGACCGGCGGCGCTGTAGAGATGCGCCGTGGGTTCAGCAGGGGCAGAACTTCGCAATGACGAATACAGGAACGCGGATCGGAACCCCGAACACACAGATGGCAAAGATGCAGAGCGGATTCCATGAATACAAAACGGACCCCATGACGGGCCGAAGTAGACGGGGGTCCCTTTCCTTCAGACCCCCACTGGGCGTTTTTTCCGCATACGAATCCAATCCTGCACACACACACACACACACACACACACAAACTCACATGCAAGCACACTTGCAGAAATCTGCACACACACACATATATGCATGCATAAGCACAACAGAACTCACACAAACACACACTGTACACAAACTCACATGCAAGCACACTTGCAGAAATCTGCACACACACACACACACACACACACACACGTATGCATGCATAAGCACAACACAACTCACACAAACGCACACTCACAGATATGTGAACAAAAAAAGAAAAAAGGGACACGCTGGGCACTAAAAGGTTGAACTGGTTCCCAGCAGAGCGACTTGTATTTGACTGGCTCGGTAAGTAAAGGGATCCGCGGGGCGACGGGGCCGCAGGCAGCGCCCTCCCGCTGACGGGAACAAGGCGACCGTCGCCCCCTGCTGTCCGGAGACGCCATCTAACGATCTCCAGCAGGGGACGTCTGTCTGTCTGTCGTTCTGTCTGCCCGCCCCCCGGGGATATTGCAGCGCAGAGATACGCCTTGCCTCCAACCTACAGCGCTCTAATGGCGGCAGAACCGGCTGAACCGACTTTACGGGGACGGTAGGTTCAGATTATAAACAGGACAACAAGGCATGTTGGCCAGATGAAGCAGCATCAGTCGAGATGTTGCATTTCGTATGCGTTCATTTATGACATTTTATGAGTATAATATTGCATAGAGGACAATATTATAAAGTGGAATTCAGTCCAGTGTCACTGTGAAAATTCCACCAGGGTTCCCAAAATCATACGCTTGCCGATGGCCATTTTCATAAGATGTGCTGTTACTAGATCCCCTGTTATCAGCATATATATAAATTGAACTTTTAATGTCTGTGTTATGTTAATAATTTACCTTGAATCCCATATAATTTTGTAACATTGTGAGCGTTAACTGTGTTTCAAAAGTCTTCAAAACCTGTGTCACATACACAGTCATACATGGTATGATACGCAGTGAAATGCTTTAGCGACTGCTATTGACCACAGTATTGCAAATATTGCAAGTATACAATTAACCAATATGCAAATATTGCAAATGTGCTGTTACTAGATCCCCTGTTATCAGCATATTTTTCTCCAATAGTTAGACAGACACCAGAGGAGAAGCCTTCGTGTCCATGTCTGGGCTATGGAAGGAGAATCGAGTGTTGCCAGATTGGGCAGTTTTGAGAAAAGTAGTTTCACCCCCAAAAAAAACTCAACATTGTAGTCCATTATAAACCAACATTTCAATACGTGCAATATGTAGCAGGATGCAGCTCTGATGCACATCCCAACACAAAGCTGCTTCTTCAAGAGACGAACGTACAACTTTGGGACAGGAAACAGAGCAGAAGTCTTCACACTGATGACGGGATAAAAAAATTCTGTTTTCTTGTTGAAACAAAACCCAACGAGAGTCAGCGGCAATGCGGTTATTTTTGTGCCCGTTCTCTTTTTAGAACGCGTGTCTGAAGGACACCATCTGGACACTGAGGTGGTGTCCTTAGCTATCAGCTGACTCACGGATTCTATTATTACAGGTTTTATTGTAACTTAATGTCCCAAGTAAGGTCTTTTTTAATGAGCGTTTCAATAACAGGACGAGTTTCTATCTGATGCACGGGACATTTTGATGACAAGTTACGTAATCCCCATAACTAGTGGTCAGAACTGTGAACAAGTGTGACATGTATGTAGTACTTGTCAAGGCATACTAATGGGTAGTTAAATATGCAGTTGAAAGTGAAGAGATTGTGTAACACTGCAGCACAGCTCACGACAGGCGCCCGGGGAGCAGTGTGTGGGGATGGTGCTTTGCTCAGTGGTATCTTGGCGGGTCGGGATTCGAACCAGCAACCTTCTGATTAAGTCACCACCACTTTTGTTATGACAAAAGTCATACAAGCAGTTTGAAAACTTGTCATGTGATGCACGGGACACAGAAAACTAGTCTCACTTGTTAAAACCAATGGCCACAATAACAATCTATGAACTCTACAAGCATTCAGTCAAAACTATTGCACCAAATATTTCAATGTATAATGGGTGTTAAAACTGTGCAACATTTCTATAAGATAATGCGTATGTAATACCAATATATGCAACTAAAATGACCAAGATGGTGTGAACAATGTCACTGGTCTTGAAGCTACACGAGTGCAGTTTAACATATGATAAGAGTTAAAATGCGGTGCATTGTATGAATATTTAGAGTTATCTGTGTTTCAAATGTCTGCAAAACCTTCAGATTTTTAAATGCATTGAAATTGAAAATCAAATGAAAATTTTATTTGTCACATACACAGTCATACACGGTATGGTACGTAGTGAAATGCTTTTAGCGACTGCTATTGACCACAGTATTGCACATATTGCAAGTATACAGTGAGCCAATATGCAAATATTGCAAACATAACTAAATATTACACTTTTATGTCTTTAAATTAAACAATGTTTGACATCTTAAATCTTAGGGCAAGTAAAGGTGCAAATTTCTTTAGCATTTTGGTTTCATTTTCCAGAGGATTGCCCTACAGATGTTAAATGTTTACTAAAACCAGACAATTAAAGGCCGGGATAATGCAGCTCGCAGGTGCCTGCGCCCCCTGCTGGACGTTTATTCCAGCTGCAAAATGGCCTCCAAACCACCATTCAACCTCACGGTCACCAGCTGCTGGCCAATGACGTTGCTTACAAAACATCTGGACCAGCTCTTGGCAATGAAGAAATATCACAGATCCTGCTGCCTGAAAACACATCGTGACGTAACAGGCAAGGGACAAGGCAGCTTTTTCTGCCGAGGGTCGCTCTGCGGGCCTGATCTCGGCTCGACTCTGGACCAAAGCTGTTAGCCATTGTATTTTATGCAGGAACCAGGTTAGATATAAACACACGTGCACACACACACACACACACACACACACACACACAGCAGCATATTGATTTAAGAGGCATGCGGAAATTCAAACCGGCCATGATTACACGCCGTGAAGGCAATTCTGAGCCACCGAACGATTTCAGCGCCGCGATTCGATCGCCGATTTGCCCTCAGGTGGAGCTGGTATCACAACAGCCCAATAACCACAACCGCGCTCACAAAGAAAACGCGGCGCAGATTCACTCTCCGGCTCTGATCCCATTAATTCACCTCTGATCGTCCCAGGCTGGAAAAGAGGGGAGGCGGGAGCAGCTAAAAAGCGAACAGCTTGAGCTCCGGCTTCAAAACTTTCCGATGCTTTCAAAGGCAGACGGCCGGCATACTTCCAATTCCATATTTAACAAGGCTTAATGCATACAGGAGCAGGGAGAAGATACTGATCTAATCTCAAGACATTCCCCACAGGGCCAGCAGCAACACTCCTTCATCCTTTCATCACAACGGAGCATGTTCCTCATTTAGCCGCCAAACCGGGCCTTGGGAGACAGAGACAGAGTAAAAAGCCACTTTAATGTCTCAAATGGCCAAGAAATTCAGCAACGGCACTTTTACGTTCAATCCACATATGCAATCCAGCTAATATTTGACATAGATAATACTCATTTCGCACAATCTCACACATTGTGCTTCATACGGATTATGAAAGTAAGAATGCATTTGCACGTCGCTGGCAGGAATGACTGTGAACTACAACTCTCCCACCCAGTGCAGTAAGGGATGATGGGAAATGTAGTTCTGCATTTCACTTCCTTTACAATTTTGAATTATTCTTACGTTACAAGCCTCTGTTGTCGTAAGAAAAATAACTTTTTAACTACCATCAGAGACGTGCAATTACGTGCTTATTATGTACCCGAGACACAGGGACGTCCCCATCTGGTCCCCTACCACGAGATGTGCTGGACATTACTGGCATTTCCATCGTCCTCCAGATTGCGTTCTCATTTGGTTCTTCAAAGCCACCTTTACAATACCCGATTTCGGGCCCACCAGGACGCTGAAAGAACTTTCACGGGACATTTATTTACATTTAAAAAATAGTAATAATGAGGCCAGAATGTGCCCTGCACTACGGCACGATGGGATTATGGGGCGCCCTGGGACATCGACATGTTCCAGTTCTAGTGCGAAATCCACACGCACAAGTAAACACGGAGTCCGGAACATTAATAAGCTCTCGAGGTGCAGCAGCCGGCCGAGATTCGGTGGCGGGGATCTGAGCTGCCTGCGAGGTTCTTACCCAGCCGGAGCCCCGGGGACGACTTACTTAAACCCAGCTCCGGGTCCTGTAGATAAAAGAGCGAGAGAACAGCGTCCGCCTTCTTGTTTTTAAATAAGAAGAATAAAAAATAGGCCACAGATGTCACAATTCCAGCAATATAATGGAAAAGTATAACTGTTCTGGAAAAAATTGAAAGCGCATCTTTAGAGCCCCTTTCAGTGGCGCTGAGCACAACAATCTCGATCCAAACAACCATCAATATCACTGCCATTACCGTGACAGGTCCGGCCTTTCACCGGGCATTTAATCATTTGTTCATGGGACCCAGAGGAGCAAAGAGTACTGCTAATAAACACAGACACCACGACAAATTCAATGTGGATTAAAAGTGGCCGTTATAGAAGCTTGACTGTCTACTAGAACTGAAAAGGAAAAAGGGCGATAAAACGCAGACACTTCATTACAGATCACGGCCATTTAGGCCAAACGGATTCTTCTGAAAGACCACACACCATCACTTTATTATTTACACCTGATAAAAGCTACGGGAAAGATTGGAAATATCAATGCTGCTCACAATAGTTGGACAGACAGAAAGGTGAGTAGCCTGGACCCGTCAGACGGACAGAGCGGATGTAGCAACGGATTACAGCTTTAATCAGGCCAAAAAAAGTCAGACCCAACATGCTTCACGCATGTCACGAGCCCTGTGTATATGTCATTTTATAAAGTCTTTTCCCTCACATCTACTACAACGTAATCGGCATCGGCAAGCGTCCGTTTCACTGCCTCAGCATCCATTTTCACACCGATCGCCTCACCTGACCGCTCATTTACCGCACAAGCCCGAGTAAAATGAGGGAAATGAAACGCTGAGAAAGCGCAGTGCGTTACATGCAGCGATAAATGTCCAGGCCCAGTATCCCCTCTCCTCGCGGCTTTCGGGCCGAGATGATAATCAAGTTCAATTTAGATTTTCTTCTTTTATAAATTTCATTTATCTTGCTAATTTCAGCTCAGTGAAGCACTTTTTCAGTAAGTTACACTTCTTGTAGAATCGTGCTTCAAATAAAGAACTTTATTTTAACCAGATTGTTAGTTAATTACTTTCAAGTGTTGGACAGTAATTTAAAAAGAAAAAAGTATGCCGTTGAAAACTTATTTTTTCGGCACACTACTCGAAGCGGTATAAAAAGTGGGCAGTGGTGGCCTAGCGGTTAAGGAAGCGGCCCCGTAATCAGAAGGTTGCTGGTTCGAATCCCGATCTGCCAAGGTACCACTGAGGTGCCACTGAGCAAAGCACCGCCCCCACACACTGCTCCCCGGGCGCCTGTCATGGTGCCCACTGCTCACTCAGGGTGATGGTTAAATGCAGAGGACAAATTTCACTGTGTGCACCGTGGTAGTCTAGAGTCCTGCCAGCATATTGATCATCACGTATAATCATATATTGCTCTCTCAGATTTCCAAAAAAAATTGTATAATTCTCCAGCCTTTAAAAAAACAGCTAAAACATTTTGAGAATTCCGTAAAACAGAAAAGTTATGAATTACGCATTAATTATGCATGATTGTGGCGGCCATGGTGGAATAGTTTTGTGAAAAAATTTAACAGTAAGCAGTAAACAGTTACGGTCACCAGCCAGCATGATTTCTCTTCACTTCCTCAGAAGCCGGAAGTTTAATAACCTGCAGCTCTGCAGTGTGGTTATGAGTGACGGTCCATCTTTAGAAAGTTTCCCTGTTGAAGATACTACGTGGGAGTCACAGCGAGGCTCGGCGTGGGAAGAGGTCTGGCGCCTCGGCAGCTCATTAGCGCAGCGGCCGTCTGACCGCCTGGTCAAGGCCACCTTCCCTTTCGCACGCATCTGCAGCAGAATTCACATTCGCGAGTACGATAAGGACATCCCGAGAATGAAAACCGGCTTAAAGCGCGGAAAAAGATAACGGAGGCGGATTCTACGACCGCGTAAAAGAGTGGACGGACGGGTCGAGCTCATCACCATGGAGATCTTCCAGCGTCACTCCACAGGTTTACTGTATATATCTACATTCATTCAATACATTTCTGCTGATTATTTTAAGAAAGTAGGTATAACAGTGACCATACTGCTATTCAGTGCAGCTATTATATAACGAAGGCCTCAAAACTATGAATGAACACATGTGGAGTTATGTACTACATGAAAACATGTTTTATATTCTAGTTTCTTTGCTCTGATTACTGCTTTGCACACTCTTGGCATTCTCTCGATGAGCTTCAAGAGGTCGTCACCTGAAATGCTTCTCCAACAGTCTTGAAGGAGTTCCCAGAGGTGTTTAGCACTTGTTGGTCCAGCTCACCCCAAACCATCTGGATTGGGTTCAGGTCCGGTGACTGTGGAGGTCAGGTCTCCACTTTTTGTTAAGTCCATAACTCCACATGTGTTCATTCATAGTTTTGATGCCTTCAGTGAGAATCTACCAACGTAAATGGTCATGAAGATAAAGAAAACACGTTGAATGAGAAGGTGTCCAGACTTTTGGCCTGTATTGAATGAATAAGGATAAATCCCTGGTGAACTGTGGGATGGGGGTGCGGATGTTACAGGACAGGTACGGAGCTGGAGCAGTTCTGTCAGGTCAGAAGAGGTCAGCCTCGTCCTCATGTTCGAGTGGACCAATCAGGGCTCGGGGTCTTCAGCACTGTCTTTGGGGGTCTCAACTGTGACAAATTTCACATCATTTGCAATATTCCAGTCATGTTTCAAAACTGGATAAATAAAATGAAGCAAGCACCACTATGAAGTTTCTTTCCTACACAGAATTCCATGAAACTTGCAATGAAATGCACGAAACATGAATGGTCGACAAGCGAACTGCATGAACCCTTTTACAAATAACCATGGATGTTACACCGTAACTGTACAAGGCCGGCAGGTGACCTTCGGGGCTTTCTGGGATACAGACGATATCCATTCCCACCACATCCCACACAAACCCAGAGCGGAAAAAACACCACATCACACCGCATCCTCAAACCTCCCCGTTCACCAGCGTTTCCACCACCTGCCATCCGAAGTGGCCAGCAGCACACACCTCATGAATTATGAAATCATGGATGACACCACAGCGAAACACTGCAGAGATTCATATTCAGGGGCACATACAGCCAGTATAGTACAGTATCGTGTACTATAGTTTAGTACAGTATCGTGCACTATGGTATAGTATGAAACAGAACAGCATTCTGCAGTACAGAATGATGTGGTATAGTACAGTATTGTTATTGTATATTATAGTACAGAAAATACAGTACAGAACAGTGGACATTAGGACTTTTTCAGTAATCCCAGTAATCCCAGTACAAAAATCCCCAAACTTCCAGTTTGCTGTGCTGGAAATAGGAGCAACGACTTTACATGACGAGGGTCGTACTGTCATTTCTCTCAAGCAAGTATGATTTCGAAGCTGCAGGAACATTTCACTCCATGTTAACTAATTAATACATTAACTCCATGTTAACTAATTAAACTTGCTGTGTAATGGCTGTGTAAGTGTTACTAAAGAACAGTAACTTTTCCAAACAGCCGGTCGGTGGTCCAGCAGCTAAATATAGAGGAGCTCGGTGTCAGGTGTCGGGGTGCTTCCTCTGATTTAGAACCAGAAGGAGGAGGAGACGTGAACAGCTGACTCGGCTCTCGCCACTGACATATTTTCCCCAATTCCCGGTTGCACTTGCATTTTGTAATGAACAATGCACAGTTCAGAATTCCAATGAATTACGACCACAAAAGCAACTGTGCTCACAATGCGAACATTTACACCAAACTTTTTATTAAATATACAACATACGTCATATCATAATAGAATTAGTGTAAAAAATAATGCATTAGAACTGGCCATTATGCACCAAAACGCGGCATCGCCACACCAGGAATATTCACATCGATATGAATGCTCATAAACAATATTTTTTTTTAATAAACTGAATCATGAACACATTGAGTTAGTCACTATAAAACCATGACAACTTTGCTTATAGCCTTAATAGTTTACTTGCAATGTCAGAATTTTTATAACTGTTATAAATTCCCCCTTCCAGAATCCAGCCGATCGGCCCTAAAAAGTGTCTTGAAGAACAGGAATGTGGCAGCGATCTGTCAGCATTCCTCTAGGCAGAAGAGTGTCTGCAGAACCACAGTCCACGGCGACCCTGAAAAACACGATTCTGATTTTCACAGCCTGACAGCTGAACTGTAATCGAGCACGCGCCGAACTGCACGCGCCCTCGCCCTGTTAGCTCCGCCCCTGCTGGCCAGGCAGGACCATGTGGCCCAAATTATAAAATGAAGACCGAGAGTTTCCCACACGCCCAGTCACTGATCCCAGGTCAGCGTTATGTCAGCAGGGCTCACACAGCTGTGGTGAGAACCGCTTCACCAAACTGATGCCAGGACCCGCGTTAAAGCCTGAGCGAAGAGACAAAGACTCAAGGACGAGCTGGAACACACACACAGGAATGAATATTAAATAGAAAACGCTGCATATTATGAATGATAAAATAATGACTGGTAGGAATGGGGGATAAAATAACACTGTGGCCTGATGGGATATGCGCTGCCGGGGGAGGGTAAGGCGTGACGGACGGACGGGAGGACGTGTGCTTCGGTGGGGCTCTGCGGGTCTCGCTGCACTCAGTCGGAGACTCAGAGTCCCCCCCTTCTCCTCCTACTGCTCCTGTCCTCTGTCAGAACATCTGCAGGAGAGGAGTGCCGTGTTAAAGACCAGAGCCCAGCGCTGTCTTCACTTTCTGAAGAAACAACGTCACAGTCAGACTGGAAAGAACACAAACATCGGCAGTGTTCCCAAAGTGGAGGGAATGAAAAAACGCTGAAAGCAAATTTGCTAATTTCCCACTTGTGGGAGTAATAAAGGATTATCTTGTCTTATGATGCTGTAATGCATGCGAGGCCTTAAATACCATAAAGCAAAAAGGACCTGGAATACTGCAATGCATGTGGGGCCTTGAATTGTGTAATGCATGAGGGGCCTGGAATACTGCAATGCATGCGGGGCCTGGAATATTGTAATGCAATAAGGGCCTGGAATACTGCAATACATGTGGGGCCTTGAATTGTGTAATGCATGAGGGGCCTGGAATACTGCAATGCAAAAAGGGCCTGGAATACTGCAATGCATGCGGGGCCTGGAATACTGCAATGCAAAAAGGGCCTGGAATACTGCAATGCATGCGGGGCCTGGAATACTGCAATGCAAAAAGGGCCTGGAATATTGTAATGCAATAAGGGCCTGGAATACTGCAATACATGTGGGGCCTTGAATTGTGTAATGCATGAGGGGCCTGGAATACTGTAATGCAAAAAGGGCCGGTATTACTGCAATGCAAAAAGGGCCTGGAATACTGCAATGCATGCGGGGCCTGGAATACTGTAATGCAATAAGGGCCTGGAATACTGCAATGCATGCGGGGCCGGGAATACTGCAATGCATGCAGGGCCTGGAATATTGTAATGCAATAAGGGCCTGGAATACTGCAATACATGTGGGGCCTTGAATTGTGTAATGCATGAGGGGCCTGGAATACTGTAATGCAAAAAGGGCCGGTAATACTGCAATGCAAAAAGGGCCTGGAATACTGCAATGCATGCGGGGCCTGGAATACTGCAATGCAAAAAGGGCCTGGAATACTGCAATGCATGCGGGGCCTGGAATACTGCAATGCATGCAGGGCCTGGAATATTGTAATGCAATAAGGGCCTGGAATACTGCAATACATGTGGGGCCTTGAATTGTGTAATGCATGAGGGGCCTGGAATACTGTAATGCAAAAAGGGCCGGTAATACTGCAATGCAAAAAGGGCCTGGAATACTGCAATGCATGCGGGGCCTGGAATACTGCAATGCAAAAAGGGCCTGGAATACTGCAATGCATGCGGGGCCTGGAATACTGCAATGCATGCAGGGCCTGGAATACTGCAATGCATGCGGGGCCTGGAATACTGTAAAACTGACAGTCACTTCACTTTCTTCTTCTTCTATTGTATGGCATGCGGGGCCTATTCCCAGGAATTCTGGACACTCTACAAACATCTTGCTCCTGACCCTTTTAGCCTACATCCTATTATATTTACATTTACAGCAACTATCAGACACTCTCCTCCAGAGCAACTTACAATCTGTAGAGACAAGGACAGTCCCCCCTCTGGAGACACTCAGGGTTTAGCGTGGAGGGACACTCTCATTTCTATCAATCACTATTTATAATATGGCGAACTACTCAGAAATTCCAATGCCGAAACAAGCATGCAAACATGGACAGACACTGGGATTCCCACACAGGAGCGCACACCCACGTGCAGCCATTTATTTCTGCTGGATAATTTGCATTAGCTGTGGAGAGCGTTAATCTCTTTAGCGGCGGCAGGCGCCAGGGCCCAGCTTCTCCACGGGACTCGGCGCTGATGAGTTCAGCCCCTGCGCTTCATGGTTGCAGGCGCCGGACCCCACAGGACAGGCCAGTGCCACGTCTCCCTGTTAACACCGCAGGGTTAATGGCAGCGGGGGGCAGGGAACCCTTTCCGTGTGGGAAAAGCGGATAAATTCCGTCGTTTGAGGGGTGGGTGTGTGGCCAGAAGCGGGAAAAAAAACGCCTCATGGCGCTTGGCTGCAGCCTCCAGCAAAACACATCGGTAATAATCTGACCATTAATTTTGCAAATGTGCAAACTCATGAAGCCACATAAACACACACACACACACCAGGTAACCGTCACAACATGGCTACTGCACAAAGAGGGCCCCAAATATGAATTAAATGAATTATTCGTTGATACCGGCACTGCAACTAGAATGTATTGTTCTTATGAGATGATTTCTGATGACTGGCGGTCATTTTAATCACTGCTCCAATATGACAGCTTATCAGAGTCAGAGAAGTGCTGATTTAATATTCCACTTTACCCTGGTCTCGCACACGCACACACACACACACACACACACACACACACACACACACAGACCCTTCACTGCAGAGATTTCAATTGGCACCGCACTTGTTAGCCACGGAGATCAACGCACTCGAGTGGCGAGGGCGGCCGTCAGTCAGGATTGTTGATCAAGACAAATAGGGCAAACAGTGTCCACGCGGACGGCCCTGGAACAACGTGCTCTTGCCGCGCCCGCTACCCACCAACCATTTACATTTACGGCATTTGGCAGACGCCCTTATCCAGAGCGACTTACAACGTGCTTAAGTTACCATCGATGAAGAGATCAATTCCGATGAAGGGATCAAACCCAGACATGTGAGCGCAGCCCTGCGCTTGGTTTAAGGCTGAATTAGTACTCGCACATTTCGGTGGGCGTGCACGACGCACCGCGAGGAAGAAGCTAGTTTTGTTTCACCCCTTAGCGTGATGCGCGGCGCCTTTTTTAGGGTAGTAGTAACCTAGTGGGTAGCACACTCGCCTATGAACCAGAAGACCCAGGTTCGAATCCCGCTTACTACCATCGTGTCCCTGTTGCTCCAGGGGGGGACTGTCCCTGTAAATACTGATTGTAAGTCGCTCTGGATAAGGGCGTCTGATAAATGCTGTAAATGTAAATGTTATGCCTAATGTAAAAATGGGTGAAAACGCAATTCCTAGAAAACAGAATAATGGTGTTAATAATTCTAAACTCTAAACCTTTTTTTTTTTTTTTTTTTGTAATAAATGATGGATCCAACGACAGGGACACAATATCCTCATGGAACTGGAAACATTCAGAAACACTTATAACAGAAATCTGGAACACAGAAGACAAACATCTGGAAAACCTGGAAAAAAGTTCGGCTGGTGAAGAATATATATCTTAATACCTCGAAATTTCCTCTAAATTATTGTATAAATGCTAAATTCAGACCTTTATTGCATAAAAATGTGTCACGATGGCATGACATGGCGAGGAAGGAGGACGCATACGCACGACGTCACAGGACAGGGGTATGGTACAGACTACACAGGACAGGGGAAACATCACCACACAATGACCCGACAGCGAACAGACACAAACAGGATAGTTTTATACAATCGTACACATGGTGAAAACAATCAGGGAATATTAGACAGGGCGAACAAGAAACTCCGGACCTGGAGTAACCCCTGCCGGACTGGATCATGACAAAACGCCATAAACACCAATTATCTAAAATGACGAAAATGTAATGGATTTAAACAAAGTTTTTCTTTGTAACCAATTCATCAGAATGCATTTCCAGTTAATGTCTCTGAAATCACGATTCTCTCGCTTCTGAACGCAACGCTCCTCTGCGCATTGACGCGCGGCCAACAGACACAAGGTTGGCTCTCAAACCAAGATGGAGGAGAGGTTGAGTATTGCCGTGATAATAACTTAATCTGACAAATGATGAAGTCGAGAAGAGAACCTCAAAAGCAAAGTGCAAGCTGTCTGTTTAACGAAATACAGTTCGGATTTATACTCGGTGGTCAGAATATAGTCATTTACTACACGGCACACAGGCAAAGCCGAGATAAACCGAGCGCATTTCCTGCGCTGTTGGCGCTGTTTTTCCGCTTCGCTTCTCCATCCTTACGGACCCTGACGTGATCAGAGGGGCGGGAACATTAAAGGGGCGCTTTGATTGCAGGGCCGCTCGGGCGTGTTAACAGGAAGTGAGTAATTCTCCTCAGCAGTTACACCCCAAACACCGAGCCGGGGCCAGGACGTGGCCTGGTTTCACGGAATCACCCGAAGATTCCCAAAACAGGACTTTTCATCTACATTTACAGTTACAGTTAAGGCATTTTTCAGACACCCTTATCCAGAGCGACTTACAACGTGCTTACAACGTGTTACCATCGATGAAGAGATCAATTCTGGTTCACTAGGACCCCGAACACCGCAGACAAGGCAGCTGCACACAGAAACGCAGGAAATGCAAACAAAAGATCAAAGCGCTTCGCTTCACAGTGGTGGTTTAATAAAAAAAACGCCTTTTCCTGTCTTGCCGTCTCAATTACGGACCCGAGTGCTGCTGCTCACCGGCGAGGACGGGCGTGAAACAGAGAAACAAATGCTGCACAATAAAGACGCCCCTCGCGAAAGGCATTCGCCAGAGCCGCCCGCGTAATAAGGACGATGTGGTCATCCGCAGGGTCCTCCAGGAACATGTTTATTAACAGTGACGATGTGACGGGGATAAAAAGGCCACATTCACACGACGGCGCTGAATTTGTCCCTTCAACCAATCAAAGTGATCTTGTTAAAATATGAAATGTCAAGAGCTGCATGTGCCTCCAAACCAGCATATCATTTTTCAAAAATGTTCTCAAATGTAAAACAATTCTGCGGGGTTTGTGTTATAATTTGCCCTTTGGATATGTTTTCACATTATGACACGACAGAAAGTGAAGTGATTGTCACGTGTGATACACAGCAGCACAGCACATGGTGCACCCAGTGAAATTTGTCCTCTGCATTTAACCATCACCCTGAGTGAGCAGTGGGCGGCCATGACAGGCGCCCGGGGAGCAGTGTGTGGGGACGGTGCTTTGCTCAGTGGCACCTCAGTGGCACCTTGGCGGATCGGGATTCGAACCGGCAACCTTCTGATTATGGGGCCGCTTCCTTAACCTCTAGGACACCACTGACCCAGATACGCAGACGCAGACACGCATTACGTGAGACGTTTCATGTTTCGCAGAATAGACACGTTTCATCAAATCCTTCTAAACTGCATTGACCAACCACCAACAAGCACTCAACACTTTACACAGGTATTCTATTCATGTTGCATTATATTTTGATTAGAATTGAATATTTCTAATTGTCTTTGTCTCTCTCGTTCATGTTTACGCAGTGTGTGCAATAAATCACTCAGCCCTCAAAAAGCACACATGATCTTAATAAACAGGGACTCTTCATGGCCACCAGGGTCCATGTGAAGCCCCAGGGCCCATGCTTGGGGTGGTGATGCTTGGGGTGGTGATAGCCTAGCGGGTAACACACTCGCCTATGAACCAGAAGACCCAGGTTCAAATCCCACTTACTACCATTGTGTCCCTGAGCAAGACACTAAACCCTGAGTGTCTCCAGGGGGGGACTGTCCCTGTAACTACTGATTGTAAGTCGCTCTGGATAAGGGCGTCTGATAAATGCCGTAAATGTAAATGTCAAATGCTTGTCGGTACCAAGGGGAGGAGGCGGGGCCTGGATTCCGTACACAGAGAGCACACCTGCCGGGCCCGAATCCAAAAAGCAATTGGCCAGGAGAACCACAAAGACCACAAACGGCACGGGACCCCCGCCTCAATTTTTTATTGAAGACCGCCCCGGCGCGGCGGCGGAGCGGCCTGACAGGTCAGAGCAATTACAGCAAGTGCGTCTGGAGGCGGGACGGCCAGCGTCCCCGTAATTCCACTCCCTCCGGCCCGTTAACGGGCGGTGATAAGGAGCGCCGCCTCGTCAATTCGGCCCGCTTAATTGAAGTGCCGCCGTCGCTCCTCCTGGGGACGGTAATTAAAGGCAGAAGCCGGCACTGAGAGAGAGAGAGGGGGAGATAGAGAGAGCGAGAGAGAGAGAGAGAGAGAGAGAGAGGGAGGGAGAGAGAGTAAAAAGTCAATATCAGGCTCCCCGCCACGCAGCGGTGAAAAACAGAAAGTGATGGATCGCCGCCGCGCAGGGCGCGTGCACGCGTGTATAAACGGAGCGCCGAACGCTGATTGGCCCTCTGGCCAGGGGTGGGCCAATGGAACGAGTTTGCGGGCATTTGGCCGCCGGGATTTCTGAGTAGCGGCTCAAGGGCGTCCGTGGGCCTTTTTAACGACTCCCGAGCTGTGGAGGAAACGCTCCGACCACGCCCACTCCTGGCCGAAACCGGAAGGCGGATCCCCGGCGGCCGGCCGGTTTCAAAACGCAAATGCAATCTCATGAGGAGCATGAAATACGGTAAAATCTTAAATACGGTAAAAAACAAAACAAACAAAAACGTGCACGCATACACGATTTACCTTTTATTATACATTTGCACAGAGTTCATTACCAGAACTATTGGTGCATAAATGAGGACATTAGAAGGACTCGGGATTTGATAGGTGTCGTGATGGTTAGGATGGTAGTAGCCTAGCGGGTAACACACTCGCCTACAAACCAGAAGACCCAGGTTCAAACCCCACTTACTACCATCGTGTCCCTGAGCAAGACACTTAACCCTGAGTGTCTCCGGGGGGGACTGTCCCTGTAACTACTGACTGTAAGTCGCTCTGGATAAGGGCGTCTGGTTAATGCCATAAATGTAAATGTGATCGTCTACATACCGGACGTACAAATTTCTTCCATGATGCAACGATCTTATTAGGTTGACGAAATGCACAGTATGTGGCCGGGATCGAACCGGCATTAAGTGGAAATAAAAACTTGAGAATGGATTATGATTAATGCTGTAAACGTGAATGTAGTTCATGTTGCACCAGAAGACAGGGAGCAGAGCTGGACGAGGAAACCAGGGGCTCTGCCGCACGGATGCTATGCGGAGACGAACATCCCCGCATCCTCAGGGGCGGGGCATTCACATGTATTCGTGTGGCACAAATAAGGAGGTCTGTCTGGACCACATGACCACAACGATCCCAAAGAAACGAGCGTTGAAACACGGAAACCCAGACCCTGTGATCAGAGCCGCCGGCCCGACTGTCTGCGGCGAGAGCCGCACGCTGTTATTAACACGGCACAGCCGCCAATCAGCCGCCAGCACCGCGCCTCCGACAGGGAGAGTGACGCACGGCGCAAACATGACGCCTGACACGTGTTTCTGACCTGCGGAAGACAGAAGAGCCGCCCAGAGAGCCACCGAGGGCTTTAATTAAGTTGTCCCTCCACCCTGATGGAAAACCCGGCAATTGTTCAGCCCAAACTCTCCGATTGGTCCATCTGACCATCGCTGACACTCCCCTTGTAGCACCGCAAAAAAGGGCCTTCACCCAACAGTGGCCTCGCCGGTTCGAATCCCAATCCGCCAAGGTGCCACTGAGGTGCCACTGAGGTGCCGTCCCCACACGCTGCTCCCCGGGCGCCTGTCATGGTGCCCACTGCTCACCAAGGGTGACGGTTAAATGCAGAGGACAAATTTCACTGTGTGCACCGTGTGCTGTGCTGCTGTGTATCACATGTGACAATCACTTCACTTTGAAATCTTTAACAGATGATGCAGAAGTTTTTGTGTGTCATTAATCTAGGAAACTTCTCAAACGAGTGGAACGCGGCATAATTACCTTATACATTTATTACAGCCATGCTCCATATGCTAATTACTCCCTAATCTTCCGACTCCCCCCAACTCCTGCGGTTATTTTAACACCGACTTCGCAAGGAAGCGGCGCGCCGATGCGGCGAGCGGGGGATATTTTCGGCGAAGGTTACAATAACAGCCCGGTCCCAGAGGCCTGTTCCGGGGACGCAGCGACGGTCCGAACACCTGCTTTTCCCTGACCCACTTCCGCTCACCTGCCACCGCGCCTTCCGGCGGCTCCGCCGCAGCACCATCTCAGATCACGCCGCCCGGCCTTCACTGTTCCAAACCTGGCCCACGACGGCTTCCATTCCAGATGAAGCCCGACCGCTGCCACCAAATTCACTGTCACACACATTGGACAGTCCAAATTCAATACAGTCGAAGTGCAACAGTCGGTAACGCGCAATAATCTGTTCATTTTACTCTGGAAGCACTTGTTGAGTCTGGATCTGTGATCTCCGGCGTTTCTCACAGGGTTCCCGCGCCATTCAAAGTGCAGTCAGATCGGGTCTGATCTTCTGTCACCCTTCGTCTCATTTACATTTACATTTACGCTATTTACCAGACGCCCTTATCCAGAGCAACGTACAGTCAGTAGTTACAGGGACAGTCCCTCCCTGGAGACACTCAGGGTTAAGTGTCCTGCTCAGGGACACGATGGTAGTAAGTGGGATTTGAACCTGGGTCTTCAGTGGTAGGCTAGTAGTTACTAGGCTACTAACACCCTACACGTTCACTACGAACCTTTCACACGCACGCGTTACGTACGCTGTCAATAAATCGTGGCGCGTTCACCGCAAGCGAGTCTGGATTCTTCTTTTCAGAAGGCCTCTGCATTTTACTCGAAATGATGACATGTCGTATATTAAATTCGGCTCAGTTTCAGTCGATAGCTCACTCCCGAAATGTTAATCCAGGGCCCTTCAGGACCAAAGGACAAATGAGCTTGAGGAACCTCAAGTCCGTCCACGCCCCCATCCTGTGGTCAGAGGGGGCAGCCAGAATTACCCGGTGCCGTTCAAATCAAGCTGGCCTCCGTCGGTCAGTAAGCAATTAAAGAGCTTTTAAAGGCACGCCGGGTCCGGCAAGCTAATGCCGCCCGTCTGTCCGCAGGAGCTCGGGCAGTGGAGACCCTTGATGGGGAGACAGACAGGGATGTGGAGACATTTCCTGTTGAGTCTCCCCAGTAATTAGTGTCGGACGGCTGATGTCCGTCTGAATGTTTTAACAGGGAAAACGCAGCTTCCATGGGACAAGGAGGTTGCCAAGTTTGTTTAAAACGTGCAAAGTGAAATGTGGATTTAAAAAACATCAATGATTGTTTCAGGGAATTTTATTCAGATCTCTATACTTCCAACTCGACCACTAGGACAGGCCAAGTTTTATCCAGCAGGAACGTTGCTTCTATCATTCACCCTGACCAAACAGAATTTGTTCCAAGCAGGTATTGTCCGTATGTAATGTCTGTAAAAATTCTTCATATAACATACGTGGATTATGGTAAAAATGACAGAGCTGCTATATAGTCGTTATATAGACGTTCACAAGGCATCTGAGATGATGGAATGGCCAAATTTGATTGAAACACTTGCTGCGATTCAGTTCATTTCATCTGTAACATGGCGCCCGTCAGGGGGTCCCACCGCCCCCTGGCTGCTGGCATATGGGAGGTCAGTAGATTCGGGGGTCACTGTACGTGGAAGACCTTCTTATCCGTCTGTCTGACCAAATGGTCTCTATCCCTGTCCTCCTAGAATACATAAATTCATTTGGTAATATTTCAGGTTGTGCCATGGGGGAACTGGGGGGGAGAGTGAAATTATGCCCTTAACAGACCAACTCCCTGAAGATTTCCTGATAAAATTACCCTTAAGAGTACTTAAACTGAATAGGAATACCAAACATCTCTTCAAATTCAACTATAGGGTCAATGGGAAAAAAATAAATACTAATGTTGAGTTGAGTTTTTGAGAATATTGCCTCTTGTCTGTGATAAGCCGGGTAAATGCAATAAAAAAATGGTTTTGGACCTTTTTCAGAACCTGCCCATATTTCTGAATGCATCGTTATTTTGCACTTTGTGCGGCACTACAATATCTAAGGTGCATCTTCACTAACTAAATCAGAAGGTTGCCGGTTCAAATCCCGATCCGCCGAGGTGCAACTGAGGTGCCACTGAGCAAAGCACCGTCCCCACACACTGCTCCCCGGGCGCCTGTCATGGCTGCCCACTGCTCACTCAGGGTGATGGGTTAAATGCAGAGGACAAATTTCACTGTGTGCACTGTGTGCTGTGCTGCTGTGTATCACGTGTGACAATCACTTCACTTTCACTTCAGAAGATGCGGGTTGGGGCCTGCAAATTTTCAAACATTTCTACTGGGTGGCTAATTCTAGATCTGTTTAAAGCAGCCCTGGTCTCCAGCAGCACAAGCCGTGGTTCACCGCCATCTTCCACAGCACATAAAAGGGTTTATATTTAATTTATTCCGGGTCATTTATGTAAGAGTTCGACAAAGATCACCGGCTGGACTTCCATTTCGTAGCTGCTCAGCAACTGGTGAAAAAAAAAAAAGTGACTTTTCCAGTTTAACTGAAAACGTGACATAATCCGCGTCGCGACCAGGGACCTGGAACCGTTACTGTCGAGCCGAGCCGATCACTTTACCAGCAGCCTGCCCTGCAGGGTGGGGGAAGCCGCCAAAACAAACAATCTGCCAGATTAGTGTGATCTTCCACTCCGCCGAGCTCTCGTTGTGTGTGTGTGTGTGTGTGTGTGTGTGGTTCCTATTTCACCACACCAGCACTCACAGTGACTTACCACGAGTAGTGACAGGTACAGGGCCGAGCGTGATTTTTGGATCTAATTCGGAGCTTCAGACTATGCATTATGTGAAGCTATAAAGTTAATCCAAAAAAATCTATCAAAACAATCGATTGCCAGCGGTGAGGGGCAGCCCTCAATCATCACTTTTCTTCTAATAATTGATCAGAGAGTCCCTGTGCTACAGAAACAGGGCATTACGCTCAAAGAGGCGCTTAACCATAGAGGTCCCACCAACCAAGATGGTGGACCACACGTCATGATGATCCAAATGACATCCCTCAACCCATTATGGGCAGCTGCATTATGGACCCGACACGTGACTTGTTCCGACCAGCCCCTCCCGTCTGATAAATGACCCCGCCCGACCCACGACTTTCCAGACTCCCCATCTGACATATGATGGACAGAACCGAGGTGATGAGAACCTCACGTGCCCCGCCCACAAGCGATCATGGCATCAACAGGACTTTTCAGCAATACGAAGAAGGTGAAAACGGATCAAACTTTTATCCATCTGGAAACCACACACACACACACACATACACACACCCTGCTCTGGCGGCCAGACGTCCAGAAGCTGACGGAGTGAGACTGCATGACCATGTAAGGGCACCCGAGAAGCCACTTTATGGAAACGGTATGAAACGTGGCTCCCGCGGCGCTCATTTTCGGCTCTTTTAACCGCCACGCCACGTTTATTTATTCCGAGCGACTTGTTTATATGATGAAATATGAAACACACGCGTTTCGGAAACAAGCACGTACACAAAGGCGGAAGCCTGCTCCATACACTCAGCAACACAAGCACGCCCGCAGGCCGGGCGGTCGCGGCGACACCGCGGGACCTTCGCCGTGTCCTAAACAGAGGCGTCCGCGGCCTTATTAGGAAGCGCTCGTTCCTGCAGCTCCGCAGCGCGACGCTGACGGCCACTCTCCGTCACATCCAGCCTCACCAAAACACAGCTTCAACACCGTATGGTCATGGTGAACGCCGGTATGGTCGTTTCCCCGCGTTGACACACTCTGACAGTAAGGATCTCGTATCATGAAACGTATCACGATACGATATGGAGGAAAGCGAGTGTCATTGTGAGACACTGCAGCACAGCACACGGTGACACGGTGAAACGTGTCCTCTGTATTAGGCACCCGGGGAGCAGTGTGTGGGGACGGCGCTTTGCTCAGTGGTACCTCGGCGAATCGGGATTCGAACCGGCAACCTTCTGATTACGGGGCCTCTTCCTTAACCGCTAAGCCACCGCCGCCCCACCATATATCGTGATACTGTACATATTGCGATATTCAGCACTTCCCTGAATTTGTAAAGGAAGAGCTGAAATACAAGATGCTGTACCCGGCTGTACAGCGCCACCTACAGGGGTGGAGGGTGTAGTCGCACGATGTCGCATCTCTGCTGACCTCACTAAAGAAAACGTCTCAAAAGCACCACCTAAAATTAGACTGAATTTGTACACAAAAATATAAATAGATGTATTAATGCAGCATCAAATCGTCGCATAAAATACGGTGAAATGTTGCTGTATGGATATTTCTGAACTGAAATCTGAGGAAATGTCCCTGCTGGGCTACTAGTGGCTATTTTGCACCGAAATAACAGTTGTGAACAAGACCGATATGGAAAAATACAAGAAGAAACACACACTTACTCGGATCCACAATTCGGATGCAGTGAAATGCGAACATTGTGAAACCCTGACCCTAACCAAAACCACCGTCCCACAACTGACCTCGAGTGCTGGCAGACCGAGTTGTGGGTTCGCCGCTTTGCAAACTTCTTCCAGCCTGCCGTGTTACAGAAACGGGGGGGAACGGCGACTGATTGCGGCCGCCGTGCTCGAGATCGAGGAAATGCGGGTCAAAGCCGATCGCTGTAATCGACCGTGGACAAAACGTTCGGCCATATCTTCCCGCAAACTCCGTCATGTTACGAAATTGCTGCGGGTATCATTATCCATCATGGCAATCAGATGATCCAGAACTAATCTGAAATGAGAGGACAATCTGGAGAGGAGCAATCGGAAGTCTAAAATTGAACGGATTATGGGCCGATGGTCCACAGCATACTTTAATCCAACTGGTGAGAAGAGCCGCCCTGCTCTGTAACCCCCCTGTCAATAAGGTCATGTCAAATTAAGTGGGATTTATGTGAGATATTACCAGCCGTATACCAAGTTCCCGGCCTGTGGGGGAAATTAATTTGACTCGACGCTCAGCATGAGTGCCATCTGCTCAGGAGCTGTCACTCAATAATAAAAAAAAAAAAATGCAGTTTTTTTTTTTACTTTTGTAAGAGCGCGGAGGGTTCGAACACAGGGTGACACGTTCCGCTGCCGAATCTGGGCACCGCACGCTCATCCGGCACGGCCGCGCCGCGCTGAATGGACGTGCCAGGTTATGTAAGATGGTTAGCGCTGAGCGGCTTTGCGGATGAGCACTCGCGCATTAGCGAGGGATCTTCCCCGGGGGGACTGAGGGAGGGGGACTAGTTAGCCAGG